>NC_088921.1:7587500-7702500 GCF_038396675.1 Hydra vulgaris | reverse complement strand
CTTTTTTTACTGTTTTCTAATGTGTTTGGTAAAATTATTTATCATTTTAGCTAGATTCTAGTAAAATAATAAAGGTTTAATATGGGAAACCTTCCAAATAACAAAAGAAAGTCATCAAGAAAGGGTGTTGGGGCTCGTGGTTGTAAAAAATCTGTACATATTGTAAATAATAAATGTGGTATCAATGGAAATAAAAAAAAAGTAAATATTGAAAATATCACTAAAAAAAAATTTACCATTAAACCAGCTGAACATTCTGGAAGTAGTGATGACTATTTTTTATTTATAAATTTTAAAATACTTATGGAAATGATAGAAGTAAGAAACAAGTGTCAAGAATGTGGGGAAACCAATTTCACAATATCTAATAGTTTGAATGATAAAAAGGGATTTTCTCATAAAATACTTTACTTTTGTAGAAAATAAAAAATAAAAGTCACAAGTATACTTCACTTTTTAGTGCTTCTGAAAAAATTTATGGTTGAAAGCCAAGTGAAATTAATGTTCGATTGGTTATGGCATTTCGAGAATTTGGTAAAGGGCACAAATTGATTAAAACATTTGTACGGTGTATGAATATGCACTCAACATCTAATACTTCCTTTAGAAATACTAATAATAAGTTATTTTCTGCATACGAAAATTCTGCACTAGAAAGTATGCAAAATGCTGCAAATGGAAGAAATTGCCCCAGGTATGCATTCTTTCCGTTTCTTGATTGATGGAACTTGGCAAAAAAGAGGACACTCCTCGTTGAACGGTGTAGTGGCAGCAGTAAGCAAAGGAAAGTGTTTGGATGTTATTGTTTTATGAAAACATTGCAGACAGTGTATAATATGAGGTGGAAAAAAAGGGACAATAGAATACACAAATTTTAATGTTGCACATAATTGTAAAATTAACATCAAAAGTCATCAGGAGCAATGGAATCCTCAGGTGCTATTAATATACTTTAGCAATCTTAATATACTTATATACATCAGCAATATTAATATACTTCAGCAATCTGTGAGTCGAAATAAACTTGTTTATAATGAATCTTGGAGATATAGACACAGTTTCTTACGAAGAAGTTGTTTACTCCAAACCCTACAAAGCACAGTTTGCTTTTACACCTGTTAAACTTGAATATACTGAACATGTAAACAAACGAAAAGGTTCTCGACTTAGAATACTAGTACAAGAATATAAAAATACCTCTCCACCTTTTGGTGAAAAAGGAAAATTGACAAACAATTCCATCAATTCAATAACACATTATTATGGTATTGCAATTCGAAGAAGTCGATGAAAAAATTTACACTATGAAAAAGTGGTTAGGTACAATAGTTGGTACAATGATGAAGGATAGCTATCCTTCATCATTGTACCAACTTTTCTAATTCTCTCTATTCTTCAATTCAACGAAGGTCAATTTTATGAAGAAAAAAAATTGTATGAAAAACTTGGAATTCAGACCGGTGTCTGTTTTAATATTATATCTGAAAAAATGAACCGGCACAGCATCCAAAATTTACTTATTACAACATCAGGTAAGACTAAAGCAAAAAGAAAAAAACAAAAAGCCATCAAGAAGGGTTTATTGAATAAAGACATAAAGAGCGAGGAGAAACTTAATTAAAAGGAGGATTTTATTTTCTACCATATCGTTTTTCAAGAAAATTGTCTCACGAAAAACATCATAAATATTGAATTAATAGTGATAACTACTTGAACTTTTTGGGCTTATTCATCCAGTGTACTGCTAATGCCTGAGTTTTTTTCAAATAAGTTTATTTTTTGTAAGTCGTGGTTAGGGAACTAATATTAGAGGCCTAACAGCAGATTTTTCGAAAATGCAGTTGTTTTGAAGCATAACTTTTACTAGATGCAAAATCTTTTAATAAAAAAAAAACTCACGCACTAGATACAGGTAGCACACACAAGTATACCAAGTTTGAAAGTAAAATAAGCTTTTACTCATAAGAAATTTTGTTTCGAGTAAACTCTTTTTTTTGGGGTTATTTTGACTCTATAGGCCTCTATGCGATCATCAATATATTTTTGGAGTTCGAAAAAATATTTTTTTTTACACATTCTGTACCTACTTTTGAAAAAATTAATGAATAAAAAGTTTTGATTACATAGGAACCACCTTAGTTGTTTAATTGCAACTTCTCCTCAATCTATCGACCTATTTCACGCACTTCTGTCCCTCGCAAAGTAATGGAATGACTTGTACACAGACACATTACTGACCACTTGAAAAAAAATAAACTCCTCAGCTCTGCTCAACACGGGTTCTGAAAGGGAAAAGGTTGCGTCACAAACCTACTTGAAACTACCGGCATCCTGACTGAAGTTGCTCGCAACCGATATCTTTTTCGCAAACTTTGATAAAGCATTTGGTTAAAGTAACGCACCGTCGTCTGCTGCTTAATCTCAAACCCTATGGAGTGTCCGAAAACTTGCATAAATAGATCAAGAGCAGGCCAACCAACCTCCTACAACGCGTAACCATTGAAAACAATAAATTCGATTGAAAAACAGTATCTAGCGGTTTGCCACATGAATCTGTTCTTGGACTACTTCTTTTCCTTATCTATATATACGATTTGGCAAACAAAATAGGACACCACTTTATAATGTATGCAGGCAACTGTAAAATAATTGAAGTCGTCGAATTAAACCATGACAAAGTCATGCACACTGGGCGCAGCAACAACAAAAATTGACTGCAATTTATACAAGAAATAAACTTGGTAGGCCAACTGCATCAGCTATCATGCACGTCATCTGAACGAGACCTAGGCCTTTTTATGACTAGCGTCTAAAAGTTAAAAACAAATCTGCGTGGCTGCATCAGCTAGCAACCAAGTGCTTGGCAGGCTCAAGAAGACTTTTCGAGGTTGAAGTTCTGAATTATGGCGCACACTGTATTTTTCGTACGTTCGCCCGCATCTACAATTTTGCAGTACAAGTCATCGTTTTTAGCTCAAGACATAGTCAAACTCGAGCAAGCCACAAAACATATTGCCACCTTAAAGCATCTACTATATACTCAGAGACATTTAAGCCTTAACCAGAAAACACTAACTGAACGATGAGTAAGAAGAGACTTTATCGAGCAATATAAAATCATGAGCAAAATCAACAAAGTTAACTTCCAGGTCCCACAACTTTAACGAAATATCAAATCTTTAAAGTACAGCGTTCGGCCACAAGGACACACTAAACAACTGAAAGTACAATTTGTTCAAAACTGAGCTGAAAAAAACAACTTCCTCACCAACCGTGTTCATGGAAATTCATGGAAAATCATGGAATTACGTAACTGAAAATGCGGTGGAGGCAAAGTACTTGAACAATTTCAAACACGAACTTTCTCTGCTCTGGCATCTTCACTTTAGCTGAAATCGAAAAGCTGTATTTTCATAATAGAGAGACCTGGTGTGCCGCGCTTTGTCAACAACTTGTAAGTTTTGTTGACCATGAATAAACCAAACTAAAATAAATTTAAAGCAATTTTAAGTAGATTTATGGGTAGTTTTTAGTAATCTAAATTTTTTGACTTAAGTAAATAATAAAAAACTCGGAAATTACTATTTTATTTATGTCATAATTGACATGCAAGAAACTTTCGATTTAAAAAATGATTCTAAATCACTATATTGATGTGGTAAATTTGCATTCAGAAGAGTATTTTGCGCAGATTATTGCTGATAATTGTAGTAATTAATAATAACAATTATTTGTATTAGCAATTTTTAAGAAGACAAAAGAATACAGACAACTGGTGTTATGAACTTTCTGATGCTGATACAAATGTTAACGATTTTTAAAATCACTAAAGAAACATTTTTGTATGAAATTTAAATCTTATAATCATAAATTGTAATTGTAACATAATTATTTTAGTTTAAAAAAAATAATAGATTGACAGAAAAAATATTTTTTGATAAAATTGATGAAAATAAATTGTTTTCAGATTATATAGAAAAATAAATATCGTTATTAAACTGCATGTTTATAAAGTTTTATATCAGGAGATTCATCATCACATAACAAATTGTCTTATGAATGCTCTTGTCATATATTAAAATACTTTATCAATGCAATTGCTACTTCTGATTTATTAGTCACATTGCGTTATGAAAGCACAGTATTAAATTTAAAGAGTATTGAAAAACAACGGCATCATTTATTAGCAACAATCGATCCGAATTTTGTAAACAATAAGAAAATTGTAAAGTTTATTCCTATATAATCGAAATTTTATCCTTTAAAGTTAACGAATCCTATAAAGTAGCCTATAAACTAAAAAAATATATCATTATTTTCATTTACAAAGATTTTTTTTGTCACTTAAAACCGCAATATTGAACAACTCGGAATTAAAAAGTCACCGGTAAAAAAAAAAATATATCCCTTTGATACCTCACCCACCAAACCCTAATATCTGTTATTGAACAACTTGGAATTAAAAAGTCACCGGTAAAAAAAAAATATATATCATTCATACCTCTCCTACCAAACCTTAATATCTGTTATTGAGAACCACGCATCCATCAATCTTATCAGTGTATCCATCTTGCTTATCAATTTCATTAGCGAATTACGCGTTTTATTACGATATTTTATTACGCATATTGTAACATATTACGATATTTTTTTGAAATCTTGTTATAGGGGCTCTATGAAAAGATTGCGATAACGTACTGTCATCCTCATCTTCTTTGAGCCCCTATCTGTTTTACTTATTTTATTTATTGAAATTTTATATTATTGTTCAATGGAACCATTATAATTTATTATTCCACCCCACCTTTAACCGCAACCGACTCTCATTATTTATGGTCATAACTGTTGATTTAAAAAAGATTAAATAAAAAATTAATTATCAATTAGGCCTAACAACAAACGTTATTTAATTGAAAATTTATATTTCGAACAAAATAACTTCGACGAAAAATTCTACAAAACTTTCGAATTTTATTATCACGTTGACAACAATTTTTTTTTGAAAGAAACAAAGATGGACGAAAACTTAAACATCTAAAAATAATTGACATAAACCTAAATTTATATTGTGTAAATCGAAAACAAATATAATTTTAATTTTTCATTGCAAAATTAAATATCTATAAAATTACATAAAAATAAATACAAAAAACATTAAACGAAAACTTTTCTGCATAAAGTTACAAATAATTTTGAGAGTTTCAAAACTTCTGAAAAATATTTAAAGTTAAATCATTAAATAAAATATAACAAAAATTTATCTAGTTTTTATTTGTCTTAATTATGATTATATATTTCATGAACAATGAAATAAAAATATAATTAACAAAAAACTAATATGATTATATTTTTGAAAAAATATAATCATATTAGAATTATTACTAATAAAGTTATTTAATAAAAATTATATATATTAATAATACAATAGTTATATAATTATTAAAACTAATAATTATATATATTATAATTATTAAAATTATTTATTAATAATATATTTTGATCCTTTAAATAAAAAACAAATCCTTTAAATAATTTAGAAAATTAATGAAAAATTTTAAAATATTATTAAAACTAATTCGTACATTTTAAAACATATTTAATTATAAAATAATATATTAAATATTTCATTTATTATTTTATAATTATTGTTCATATTTTAATTAAGATATTAAACATTTTTTTCTGTGTTATAAAGTTTTTTAATTCATCGAGGTTATAAAAATCTTTTCCACGGTACTTGATCGTCAACCACTTGACATTCGAACAACGAATCTCTTCAATGAAATCGATGTCGTCGTGAAGTGAAAGATCTAATCCTTCACAAAGATTAATCCACGGAAGAAAATTTTCTTCAAAATCTTTTTTCGTTGTTAAATAACGTGAGATGTTTATCCACAACCTTTCAATCTTATCTTTCGGTTTCCATTCTTCGAATTTAATTGGACAATGAAAGACGACATAGCGAACATTTGTTGAACATTTAATTATAAAATTTTTTTCTTCATCACTTAAAATATTTTTATCAACAAATAACCACGATAACTTTCTTCCAGATTTAATGTAATGATTTACGAAATAATTTTCACAAGAAGTTTCGTAAGAAGTTTTTCCATCGTCATCTTTAATCGAAATCTCCCACTTTCGTTCATTGACGATTAATTTTATTTCATCAGTAAATGATGATTGACTTTCATAAAAACATTCAATGAATAAATTAACGTAATAAGTTCTATGTTTATAATAGTAATAAGTTTGATTTTGAAGAGATAATTCAAGTAGACGCTCTAAAGAAAAAAGCAATAATTTAATAAAAATAAACAAATAAATAAAAATTTAAGCAATAATCGGAATTAATAACATATGTAATGAAACATAATCAACATAATGATACATATATTTATTAATATAAAATTTATAACATAATTTTATAAGAAATTATAATATTTATATATATAATATATTTACATATTACGTTAAAAAGTTATAAAAGAATAAAAAATCAATAAAAAAAAAATTTAATTTATTACATATTACATAATAGAATTTACATTAATATTAAATTATATACGTTTAAATAATAAAATTATATATATATAAAAAAAAGAAACTTTTTATTAAACAATTTTTTACTAAAATTGTAAAAAATATTTTAATTTCATTAATTTAAACATAATTTTTATCACATTTTTTAAACTTCGTTTTACCATAAATATAACATATTTAAAATAATGTAAAAAAAGTTCATCATTAATATTAATAAAAAAAAATACTTCCTTATATTCATATTACTAATAAAAGCAAATTAAAAAAGTGATTTAAATTTAACCAAGTAAAAGTAACAAGTCAATAAACAAAACGCATTTCATTTAAACGAAGATTTGAAGTGAAATGAATATTTGAAATCGAATTTCAAATAAAGAACTTAATATTGAAAATCTCCTTCGTCGATATATTTGAAATAAATTATGTGAAAAACCAATAAATACTCAAAGAGTGAGAGTTTAAATAAGTGTTTATTCGAATTCGGCGTTCATTGAAATCTTTTTATTGAAAAAAGCTCTTTAAAGAACTATATAATTTATAAACTGCATTAAATTTTATAACAAAATTATGATATAATATATTTTTGATACAGTTGCAATAACAAACAACAGTTTTGTCGTTAAAGCAGAGCTACAAAGCTATGGTGTCCGTTTATACGTAGAAGCGCAGAGTGCAAAACCTTTGTTTTATGTTCCTTAGGGGTCCTGCATAAATAACGTCACGCACTAGGAAGGAGGGGGAGGAATTGGTGGTTTTATGAGGACCTGTACGGGATTTGTTACTAAAGACTTACGATCTTGTGATGAGAGAGGAGGGCATGGAGCGATGGTCAAAAACGGTCAAAAAGAGCATGACGGAATTTATAATGAACCCTTCCAAGAAGTCCTAACGGTCTTATTGTTTAGAAAATTAAGATTTTCAATATACAAACTGGACATCTGGTGCACGTTTTTTTTTTAATTAATAAACTTGTTTATAAAAAACTAGTACGAGAAGCTCCAAAACCTTAAGAAACTTTTAGTGCTAGGTTACTTTTCAATAAGGAACTTTTTTTAATTACACGTTTATGGTATATTTCCTAATTTTTCATCTACATAATGTAACAACATAACAGAAAGTTAAAAAGTATTATTTACGGAGAACAAAAGTTTAAATGAGTTTTCAACATTTAACAAGTCTAAGAGTTCAAATTTGCACGCGCAATGAAATTTACGCGATTCAATTGCGATCAAAATACGAATATCATAAGAACAAACTTGAGAAAATTTTAATCTAGCCCAATACTATAAGTTTCTTAAAAGATTTAAAAAATGGTACTCTTATGATGAAATCTTTCTTGTACTAGCCCGCTTCCTTGGTTTTTTTCACACACACAAAAAAACGACGTGTAACTCTAGACCTTGCTACAAAAATATATAAATGCTTTTGGAAAGAAAAAAGCAACGAACAAAAATAAGATAAAAATTGATAATTTAATCAATCATTATTATATGTGTTTTAAGTATATTTTTATGAATTTGAAATATTTATTATATCTCTGTATTCAGAGATGCCAAAGTTAAAAAGGTTACCAGCGTTTTATAAAAACTGTTGTAAGCTAAAAAAAGTTTCAATTTACTTTCTAGTATGTCACTGTATTATTTAGATGAACTCTTAGATTTAGAAATTTACAAAAAAAAAAAAAATGAAGTCTCTTGAATATACAATCAATTAACATCTCAGTTATGTTGAAAAATTGCTTTATTTCGACGTATATATTTAAAAAAATGAGCTGAAGTATAAATCTAACTATTATAATTATTTATGAAATTCCAATGCTTACTTTTTCTAACCATTTGTTTTTGTATTTTTATAATATAACTTACTTAATAAAAAAAAACACAAGCTTGTTATCAACAACTCCATATAATCGTTAACAATTCAAATTTAGTTTCAAGACATGAAGTTTTAAATAAAAACAAATGATAAATTCATATTGAAGTATACTTACGACTTGAAAAGTTTAAGAAGTTTTGTTACCAGTGTTAATTAAAAACAATGGTAATAATATGAGACTTTATATATTTAAAAACTCGATCATCGAACTACAAAAAATCCTTTGACAAATTCGAAGAAAACAAATGAAATTCGAAACAACCGTTTAGCTAATAATATCGTAGGTTATTGTAACTACCGCAACCGTTAAAAAAAGAATGTGACTTTTCATGACGAAATTTTTTGATAGCTTTTGATTTTTTAAAATGACTATAAATCAAGTTTAAAGCTTGAAAATATGTTAATTAATAATTTAGACATTTTCATTGGATAACATAAACTAATCACTTTAAAGATTTTTTGCTTCAATAAAATAATTGAATTGATGTATACAAAAACGTTATAAGTCATAAAAACTATTTTTAAGTCAGACAACTTTAACTATGTATAACACATATATATATCACAAATTTTGATATATATTTTAACAAATCCAATATTTAAAGATGTCAAAAAGCACCCAGACTTTTTTTTTTGAATTCATTAAAGTACTAATTTTGGATTTAATAAGTTTTTTCTCGTTCCCCGAAAAAATAGTTTTTTAGAACGTTTTTGAATACATCGATTCAATTTAAAAACAAAAAAACATGCATTACGTCATTATTGTAATTTAAAAGTCACTATAAGATAGATAAAATTATTTAATAACAGAAAAAAACTGTAAATTATTATAAATTACTTTATTAATACCTATTAACAAACAAATAGTGATAAATAAATAACTTACATATAACAAATATCGAAAAAATATTTACCTAAATTAAATAAACGTAACGGCAAGACGAATGAAACGACATAAAACACTATTTTAATTATTGCTTTTCTGATGTTTAGAATTCTTATCTGTAATTGGGTGTTTAGTGAACATTACGGACGTATAAAAAAAGACGAATACAAAAAAAAAATCCAATTAATATTAAATAAGTGTGTCAAAAAATTATTTTAATGTATTATTTAATGTAAGTTGATCATTATTAATGCGTTATTTATTAGTCTCTAAGCTCTATCTTTTATTACTTTCAAAAAGAAAAAAATAATAATGTTCAGTGAAAACTTGAATTTTTTATTCCTCAAGTTCCTTGGTTTTAGTTGTAGAAATGTAAAACAGTAATGCAATAATTTGGTTTTAACACAAAAACATTCTCTAGCGTACTACTCTTTTAAACAAAAACAAAAAAATTACGCAAAACAATAGTGGCTATAAAAAAAGCAAATCGTCAACTTAATTGTAAAAAACATTTTTACAACTGTTGTATGACATTTCTACATTAAACGAAACAAAGTTAGCGTATTTATATTAAGATTTAATTAAAAAAAAATTGCCGTTCCCTCATGACATTTGTAAGATTTTACAAGTAAGTAAATGTCCATTACTGGGTTAAAAAATCAGGCGAAACACATGGAATAAATAAGATTTTATACAGAATATTTTGTATATTTGAATGAATAAAATGATTTTTTAATGAATTAATTTTGAATAATTAATTTTATTAAGTAACATAAATATTCAACTCTTTTTACATTTGCGAAATCGCCCCATAAAAAATTAAATCAAAATTCTTTTAATTTGTATTTAAAAATAGTATACACTCACACACACGCACACACATATATGTGTGTATATATATATATATATATATATATATATATATATATATATATATATATATATATATATATATATTAAAGATCTTCAAGTTCAAGATTATTTATCTACTTTACAGGACTCCGTATATTTTATCATGAACAGCCATTCCACTGATTGCAAGTTTTATAATTCTACTGTCACCAAAAATAAGAAAATTATCATTGCGCTATTATAATGTTAAGTAGCGAATATTCCGAGGATTAGATACACAAGAGGAAGATCATAGGTGTGATAGAAACTGTAACTTAGATATATCTTCCGAACCTTTGAACTATGCACAGGTTTGGGAAATGTAATCTGAGAAAATTAGACAGAAAATGTCAGGTTCAATTGAATGATATCTTGTTTAAATAAATTTTCGACAAGTAGGAAAGTCAATCCATAGAAAGTTTTAATCAGTAGCATAAAATTCTCTATGGACTTAATATGAAGTATTAGTTACGATACTAAACTAATATAATCATCAATGTGTCATATGTGGAGCGTTTGATGTAAGCTGTTGTAAAATTTAATTGTAGACATAATACTTTTCTTTTTTTTTGTTTGCTGATTTAAATCCAGTTTTTTTTTTAACATTTAATATACACATTTAATTTTTGAAGCAATGTCATACTGCTTTTATTCTAACAGACTTAGCAAGTGCTTCGCTAACAATAGAGTTAAACTATTTGATGAGAGGAGATTTAAACGAGTCGATGACAGTAGATTTAAACTGTTTGCAGAGAGTAGATTTAAACTATTTGCCAACAGTAGGTTTAAACTATTCGATGACAGTAAATTTAAACTATGCAGAGGTGCGGTTCTATTGCTCATTGCATATTAATAAAAACTTTAAAAATATTGCAGCTAAACTGAAGTAATAACAAATTGATAAATAATAACTTTATAAATTATATAAAAATCCACAGTTTTACACATCACCGTTGACAATATGAAAACATATTATTTAAATTGGATACTAAGGTAAAAATTGATTAAAATACTCGGTCAAGCAGCTTAGATTTTTATTTCAACAGATTTGTAATATGCACATAAAGTTCTAAAAGTATCTGCAAACAGTTTCCGTTGACATTTTTATTGATTTTGATTTTGTTGAGGGCCACTGTAACAGCCATATAAATTTTAAGTAAAAAATAAATAAAAAACAGATGTCGGTTTAAATTTGTTTTAAAAGTTTCTTGTCAACCAGCAAAAAAAAAGTTACAAAAAAAAAACCTCAAGTAAATAACTTTAGAATCATTTTATATCAAATGACCTAATGGCTCTGAGGTGGTACCTCAGGGTACCACCTCAGAGCCATTAGGTGTATATTAGAAATATATTACTAGAAAACATCAATCAATTATATTAATAAAAAAAAATAATCCTGATTAAGTAACATGGTTATAGATAGATTATCATGATGAAATTAATGCTCCTCACACTGAATAGCTTAGCTTTAGTACAACTGAGACTGTTGTCACTGTTTTTGTGTTTTTCAATCTCCAATTCATTAAGTCAACTATGTGACTCTAATGTACTGTAATGGTACTTCAGCAGATGTTTTTCATCTTAATAATGAAAAATATGCCTCCTCAACATTCTTTTGGATTCAAGTAGGAATCGAAGGTTTCATTTGAACTTGTGCACCTTCTCTGTCTTAACGCAATGAATGAAATATTCATCTTTTTTATAAAAATAACTCACTTAAAAACTTTCATTTTTTCCTGCAAATTTTTATTGCAATATTGAGGATATTCTGATACTGATGAATGACAACATTCTTACCCAACCCTCTGTTAACACTCTTACTAAGTCATCATTTAACAACACTCTTACTAAGTCCTCTACTTTACATCATCTTGGATTCTTCTTTATTGTATGTCTTTACTCTCATAGAAACCATATATTAAAGAGCTCGCGTCTCTTGTGCCATCTACTAAAATTCACTCTCGTGTTATTCGTCATTCAATTAAGTCTCATCTTTTCTGCAACTGTTCCCAAGTGCTCCAAAAACTCTTATTTCACTAGTTTTTTTCCTCAAACATAAGTTCTTTAAAATTTGCTTCCTTCATCTTGCTATTTTCTCTCTACATAAATGAGAGGCAAACTTAGCAAATAGTAACTTGCAAAGTTACTACTTGCTAAGTTTGCCTCTCATTTATGTGCACACAAAATTATGCGCCTTAATCAAAGTTAATAAATCAAAGTTTATACTTTTAACTTACTTTAATACTAACTTTTCGATTAATAATTTATTTCGAAAATAGTACTTTTGGAGCTTTCATTTTCGAAAATTTCAACCAGATATCTACAATATTTAAATCAGCAATAAGTTTATTTTCAATGAAAATCATTGCAAGACTGTTCAACCTGTCCTAAGCAATTGTTGATCTTAAATAATTTTTGGTAGCGCTAGCTACTGTTATTGGTAATGTGAGAAGAATCCTTAATGCAACAGATACGTAGATTTAATTCAAATCGTTTGTGTACAAATATTTTATAGCATTTTCAAGATCCATATTTTTAGTAAAATGAAAAGAAAGAGACGTTAATTCAAAGCTTAGTTCCTCGCCAGAAAAAAGTTTTTTTTTCATTTTCAGATTCTTTTTTTTTTTCTAATGCGATGCAATGAAATTTTAAATCATCTTTCCTAACTGTTGAGAGCTTTTTAATATCAAATAAAAAGCTAAAAGGTGCAATTGCAGCATAAAAATCTCCTATTGCAATAGTTCAATAGAATTCAATATTCTATTTATAAAATATTTTGCTTATACTTTTCTTTTAAACTGTTTTTCAAAGTTTTTTTGGACTGCTTCTCAACATACTCTGCTGTGGTTTTTGCAACTGCTTCATTAGTAGTCTTGGCCGCATCTTGCAGTGCTTCATAAATTTTTGGCATTTCAAATCGAAGAGTATTTATAGCATTGATATGGCTTCCCTATCTTGTATCAGTTAATGGTTTAACTGTTAAAGATTGACACTTCGATTGGAAAATTAACCATCTTTTTGATAAAGCAGAAAACAAAAGTAAACTTGATCAATTATATTAGAAAACATAGAAATTTTAGGTGAACATCTCACAGAATCAACAACTACCAGATTTAATGTGTGACTGCAGCATGGAATATAAACCGCTTAGCTGTTTTTTTTAAAAATAAAAGCTTGCTCACCATTTCTTACGCATTTGCACAATTGTCATAGCTCTGACCTTTTATGTTTTTGTAATTGAATTGCGTGGGAGAAATTATGTTCGGAGGATATGACTGACATAGTTTCCTTGAGAAAATATATATATAGCATAAGCGGTTTTTCTATGAGCATATTTGAGGTGATTTGTAAAGTTTAAATTGAACTCAAAATTTTTGTAAAGTTTTTTAAATGAGTAAAAAGAAAGATTTTAAAATTGTAATGTTGTGCTGCCTGCAAGAGAATTACAGTTTTCCACTGACAAGCTATGTTTTACCAAGGAGTCAAATATCTCATTTAAAAATTCATGTCCTGTCAAACCTTCAATTAAGTAAAATCCAAGAAAACTTAAATTAATATGAATTTCAATCTTATCTCATCAACCTATCGAACCAGCATTGACATTTGCTCCTGGTGACTGATGTCTGGTGTACAATCAACAATAATTGAAAAATACACAGACTTTTGGACATTTGAGCAAATTTCAAATTTAATGGATATGCCAATCAAGTCAATGATTTCATTCTGAATATCTTTTGCTGTTTAGTGCACAGAATTGGTTTTTTTTTTTGCTCTCAACAAATATTTTTCCATAACTGGATCAAATTCAGCAAAAAATTCTAAAATTTTAAGAAAGTTTCTAATATTATCTTGATAGACTTTTTCACAAGAGCCTCTGAGTGGCAGATTTTGCTTTGCCATCATAATAGTTAGGGAAATTATTCTTCTAATTACATTGTCTCAATGTTCTATTTTAAATTATTTTTTTCTATATCAATAATTGACTAGAAAATCATCAAAAACTTGAAAATGACATTATTCTACTAGACCTTCAAGGCTTTTAAACTAATTCTCAATATCACTGCCAATACTGAAAATCAATGCACATATTCATAAAAATCTTTTCCAGAATCTGTCTGAGGCTAAGGTTAGAGCTTATATCTTAGCTTAACCACAGATAAAAGAGATCATAGAATCAAGATAACTATAAGGATGAAAACTCTGTGGAAAACAGTTTATCCCAGAAACTCAAAGCCATGTTGTTTACAATGAAAACAACTACCCTTCTTTTCTAATGGTTCATTTTACGCATCTCAAGGAGGACAAAACTAATGTCAAGAAGTTATTCAGTGCCTTGATGTATAACAACTACAGAGGTCATCAAAGGTTTAAAAATGGCATAATTTTACTGGCCCTTCAAGCTTATTGTATAATTTTCCAATTTCCTTTATCTCTGGGACAGTAAGGACACTACCACAGAAAAAGCTGGTTAGAAACTAAGTTCTTTGAGGGTAAGAATTCAGTTTTCATCAAAATCTTTTTCAGAAGATGAGGCTAAGCAACAAAGCTAGTAACTTCGTTGAACCAAAAATCAAGAAATCATAGAAAATGATGCCCTGAATGAGTAATTGTATATATGATAATCACAATTATAGGTAAATACAACTTTAAAATACAATCCTCTAGGCCATAAGGCCAAGGTGACAACTAGAGTTAATGAGAATACTCTTTTTTATAAATTGTTACAACACTATATCAACCCTATAGTTTCAAAACATAAATCTTACTAAAGCAAACAAGGAGTGTAAAGAAACACACAAAATGTCACTAATATAAGGTAAAAGGAGATTCAAATGTCAAATTCCATATCATCTCAATAAATTAAAAAACAACAAGGAAGCTTATTCAGAAGGGCATTGTCAAGGAGAGTATATCAAATGTATTATGGAGAAATACATTTGGTGACTACTTCGTGAAACTTATTATAATTTTCTTAAGTTGAGTTTCTTAAACCTCCAGAGGGGTTAATAAACTCTAGAAAATCTATTTATTTCTGAAGCTTATTTCAAATGATTTTTTACTGTCTTTGTCTATTTATAATGCAATTTTCGTTTATTAGTAGACAAAATAAATGAAAATATGAAACTTTTCTTGTACTTTTTCATTAAAAACAAATTACAGTTATTTCATAAAATCAAAGTTTCAATTGATATGAATCCTGACTAGCAAGTCATTTGGAGTACCACAAGGCTTGGCACTCTATTACACAACTCTATATACTTTAAATGAATGATTTGCCATATCACATTGCCAAACATGTTGAACGCTACATAGATGATAACAAGATCATTAGCTTCATTAAGTTTACAGACCGCGCACTCAGCATAACTAACCTAAATACGCATTGAGCGAAAAGCAATATCAACAGCAAAAAACTATAAGATATATGAAAAACCAGTAACTGAAGCATTTGCTTAAAACATAAACTTTATTGATTTTTAAAGATATAATTGTTGTTTGAAGTCAACATTTTTTTCTAAAACTAATTAAACATTTTTAAGAAAATTATGTTCAAAGATTTAAATTTATAATAAAAAAATGCTATCATATAAATAAAAACAATATATATAATACACTTTTATAATATAAATTAAACGTGTTGAATTTAAATAATCTTTAGAACAATTAGTTACTTAATTTAAAATTGTTTCATGTTATGATGAAAAGCAATGTTTTATTCATGAAATAAAAAAAAAAGCTTTATTCATGCTTTCCTTTATACTCCTTAATTTAAGAAAATATTATAAGAAATAATTCACACAGATATAACCTTGTGTCAAACAACTTGATATTTTTAAAATGTTTTCCAAAAAACTATGACTAACAACTATAAATTAAGAAAAACGCAGAAAAATTCAGAAAAATAGTAATAACCTGAAAAGTTGTCCTAAAATCTAAAACAACTATAATGTATAACAGTAAACAAATAATATAAATAATATATAATGTATAACATTTAAGTAAAATTGACATTTTTAATTTCTTGTAATTAGGACGCTAAAAACAGAAAAATTTATTAAAAAGTTTATTAATGTATTAGTAAAAAAATTTTTTTATTATTATTATTTAAAATGGCAACGAAACAGCAACAAGTGCGTTATACAATTTTGCATGCTCAAGTGGAAATTCTAATTTGCCTCTCAAAATTAATAATAAAAACTGTTGGATGTTTTAAAAGCACTATAAACTTTAAATAAGTATTTGACGCTTAATACAACAAATAGAAGCGTGAAAGCTGCAACAATATAACCTTAACAAATAACTGAAGATGACCATTTTACCAAAAATAAGGGCAAATCCTAACATTTTTGAGCAAATTTTGGCTCTAAAATGCAAAACTAGCAGACAAATGGTCCAGACTATCAAGAAAAAGCATAAAATCAAGTCCTTCAAGATGTATGAAGCCACAGATCACAACGCTAAGGAAAATTTAGTGGCAAAGAGTCGTGCAGGAAAATTATACAAATTATTGTGTAGAAAAAAAAAAGTATAATCATGGATGATAAAACTTATGTGAAATTAAATTTCAAAACGATTCCAAGACATCATTTTTATATGGGAGTTTCCAGGAAAGAGCCAAAGGCTAAATTTTAATATTTACTTCATAAAACTAAAAAATTTCCAAAAAAAAATTATGGTTTGGCAAGCCAGATGTCAATATGGATTGAAAACACAAAGTTTTGTCACTTATTCCACAATAAAAAGTGAAACTTATTAAATACACAATCCTGCAAATTGTCCTGAACTTTGTCCAATTAGGCCATTATTAGAGCCAAATTACATAAGAAGTTTAGGCAAGCAAAACTAAGTACTGATCACAAAGTATAGATCTCACCTAGTGCAAAATTTTATGACTCCAATTAGGAAAGGATTGTACTGAGGAAACTTTTTTTTTTTATTCATTTATTTATTTTTGTTCTTGACTTAATAAGCATTCCATAAAAAAAATCAAAAAAATGACAAGGTCAAACATCTAGGTTGATAAAAAAAGCAACTGGAATGACATTAGGAACCATCAGCAATCTGATTAAAAAGTACAAAATGTTTGAACTTGCATAGACAAGAAGCAACACTAAGCATATATCAAAGAAAGTAAAAGTGTTTTTTATCCAGAAGCAGACTAAGTTACTTAAATAGCTGGCTCAAAGCCTAGATTTTATAGCAATTGAACACCAATGTACCATTCTGGAGCAAAAGGAAGAGCTAATGATCATACTCCTGGAAGCTTACACTCAAATCAGTTCAGATATGACAAAGAAATAAGTTGAATCAATGCAAAATTGACTTGCAGAAGTCTTAAAAGCTAAAGATAGTCTAACTCAATATTAAAAAGTCAAAAAATTTACTTACTTGGAGAAATGTTTAATACTAAAAAATTTGTTTGGATACTTATTTAAAGTTAAAAAAATGCATATTTTGAATGCATTGTTAAGTTTTTAGCACATAAAGTTAACTATTTTAATTTATTTAATTCTTCTAAGCTATTGAATTCTTGAATAAATTTGCATTTACAACAATCATAAATTTTTATGTTAACTTATTTTTCTTCTGAAATTTCTTGTCAAAGTTTTGATTTTTTTTTTTTTTTAATAAATTTCATTCAGGTAATTATATCTCTTACTGTATAAGATGTGTGACACAGATGAATTAACTTATATTGTTAAACATACTAAATACAAAAGAATAGAGTCTATCATTTAGCAAAGTAAAGAAAAAATAGCTTTAAAAAAAACTTAATGTTTATAAACTTTTGATTTTAATAAACATATACTTTTGATAAATAGATTAACTTTATCTAAAATGACTTATAATAATGCAACAAAGTAATAAGGACTTACCAAAAACAAAAAACAAAGATAAAGATTCTTTGAAAGTTTCTTTTAATGGATTCAGGTTAACAAGAAACTTTAATAAACTACTTTGATTTTTATTGGCTAAACCACAAATCATTGATAAACAACTATCCAGCTTTTCATTGGCTATAATCTCTACACTACTCAAACAATTATATGCATATACAGATGCACAAAACTCCATTATTGTCAAATGTGCAAATTGATAAAGATAACCTAGATTTGTTTCAATCCTTTCAATAAATCCGAAAAAACTTTCTTCATCTTTATCAAAGTCAATGATAAAAGTTTGAATATCTTCTTTGGAAAAAATTACTCTATTTTCAATAAACATTTGATATGCAATTTTACAAATGTTTAAAATATATTTTTTATTGGAATTGTTTTCCATCAATTGATAAATCAATTCATTATTTTTGATGATGTGTTTTTGCAAAAAGTATAAAAAAATATTTGCATACAAATCTGTCATTGTTAAAAAAGAACTTTTGTATAAATTTTTTGAATTACTAATAATCTTACACATGGAAGATAAATAAAATGGAACAGATGACATGGACTTTGCAATTGCAGATTCCTTTAAAGTTGCTTTCACAACATCTTTATTTTCCTTTAAAACATTATTTTCTATATAATTATTTATTCCTCTTTCATTAAATCCCATAATTTGAATGTTTATCTTATCACAATGCTCTGTAGATATACTTTGGTACTTATCAATTGCATAAACTCTACCAGCAAGTACATATTTATATTTTTGAATTTCTGTTAAAGCATTAACGATTGGATAGCTACAACTCGAACTTGGATTTATTAATTCATTTAAATATTTAAACTCATCTAACCCGTCAATTACAAAGAGTGCAGGATAAATACTAATATCAAAATCATTTATAATTTCTTTGTAGAAAAAGTTTACTAATTCGTTAATATTACCAATATTTTGATATAGATTAAGCCTCCTGCATTCCAAATAAAAAACAAGTTTAACATTTTCCCAAATTAGGCCATTTGACCAATCAAGCAAACATTTTCTAAGTAACCATGTTTTCCCGATACCAGCTATTCCAGATATTAATGTTACAGAAATTTCTTTCATAAATATTTTACTGTATGGAATTGGTGTATAACGCAACTGTTTTTCCAAAAATTCTTTTCGTTCAACACTAAATACAGCATCCCTTTGAGTATTAACTGCATCAACAATACATAGATCAACAAATTTATGCATTAAATCAACATTTGCAGGTAATTTTAATGGTGGTTGAACTTCACATATTTTCCCATAATTTGTAAGATAGAAACGTTTGAGTGCTGTGCATATCTCTGATATATCTAAATACAATAACTCATCATCATTATCAAATCATCATCATCATCAAAATTATCATCATCATCATTAACATTAACATCATCATCATCATCATCATCATTATCAAATATAAAAGATTACATGTCATTATCATGGTTAAATATGAAGACCTTTCAATATTTTAAATAACTAATTAAAGAAAAGGTTTTAAAATATTTTGTACATATTTTTTATTGAAAATATATGCACCAGATTAATCTGTTAAAAATTTGTTCTATTATATTTATCATAACCTTGACAGTCAATTCTAAACAAAAATTAAGAAAATAAAAAGTTTAGAAAAATTTGCTTTCTATAAAAAAACAGAATTAAATCATTATACCCATTCTCAAAATCTAATTTTTTAATAATTCATTATACTAGCCTAAATTGAAGGAATTTTTACAACAATTTTATATTAACCACTGCATATTATTAGTGGTAAATATAACTTTATCACTATTTATACAAATTGGTAATTTATATTAGGGCTCAACCATAAATTACACAACACAATTTTTAATTTTTACTATCACTTCCCGTGCCACAACATCGTAACTCCTTAGTAACAAGTCCATATAGAGTGAATGAAAAAGCCACTAACCCCTCTCCTTCCCCCTAGAGTGTGATGTAATTTATAGACAACCCCTTAACCACTATACATTATAAGGAGAGAGTGGTCTGAACAGGTTTCATATCATTAACATCGAACCGACAACAAAATCTGAATTTGTATAATCTGAAAAATATTTTGAGGTTTAAAATATAAAATAATTTTTTCTTTATAAATTCATTTTTAGTGGATTTAAAATATTTTACAATTAGTTATAATTTATTGTTTACTAAAAATTTTATATTCAAATGACTTATATAAAACTGAATTATATTTTAAATATGAATAACAACAGCAGGAACAGGTCAGGTCAGGTTTAGGATCATCATAATCACCCTGCTACTGGTACCATGTAATTAAGTACTACCTGTCCCATGACCTGCTGCCTTTTAGGGTATATTTATAAAACCAAAGATTAAGAGAAATTTACCCCAACTTAAAAATTACCCTGCCTTGGAGTAAAAACTAGAGATAGTGTCTCGATAAAAATACTCATTTTGGGCAGGTGTTAACGGTATCTGGCTAAAATTTTCCTTTCTTGGGGCTCTTGGTTGAGTAAAGGCTAGAGATGGTCTCAATAAAAATACTTATTAAGTGCAGATCCAGCTACTTAACTGCATCCAGGTACTGTCTTGTGGAAGGCCTCCTAGGCAAAGACTATAGGGGTAAGTAGAATGATTCTGTCGATAAGCCTTGAACCCTTTTAATTAGGTTGGCATGGATGTAAACATGTGTTTCATTGTTTCCCCTCTATGATAGTGACTCTTCCTGTTAACTCTTAATGAAGATACAGCTCTAAAACTCAGTTTGATGGCTCTGAGGCCGGCTGGTAGTAAAGTTTCCTGAACTCTGTGATAGCTCTCATAGAGGCTGATTCCATCTACAGCTGTAAAATATCAGAGTATTAACAGTGCCATGTTGTGTATGGATAGTGTCTGTGTTAATGCTTTTGGTGTGCATTAACGAGGCCATATATAAAGTCACAACTTTAGGTTAATTAGCAGGACTGACACAATTTTTTTTTTTTTTTGCTGTTATTCACAAGGCCGAGAAGGCCACTACAGATGAGGAGGCTACTTATTAATGGTTATAACCCTCTCTCAACTCTATAGCTCCGAAACACAAACCTTGGCGAACAAGGCCGCTGCGTGGAGAAACAAGTTGAGCGCGGTACTACCAGGGACGTAATGGGGTTCGAACTCGGAACCTCTCGCTTATGAAGCGAGCGCTTTACCACTACATCACTACCACATTAGTTCTATGTTATATACTAATTCTATCTATGAATGAGTCAAGTTGCCTTTGTCTATCTATGAATGAGTCAAATTCTCTTTAAACTTAAATTATGCCTAAAGTAACCCAAAATATTATTCATAAAAAACCATCCCCACCACCTTACTGTTTCAATACAACTTTCACAAATAATTGTGGTCTTTAAAGTAACTTTCCATCAGTCAAATCATACATCTTACAAAATTTGCAAGACTCGCTTGCTTTTTGTGAGATTAATTTAAATTTATCTATTTCTTCTTCAGATTTCAGTATTAATGAGTAAAATACTTTGATTTGCAAAGACTACAATAGTTGCATGCTTGAGTCAGGAATATACTTACCTATCAACTCACTAATTTGATAAATATTAGGTTCAAAACCTCTGATTATTCTTTTATTTGCTTCCACTTTGCACCTCTTCACTTTATTACCTTTTTGTTTGTTCTTTATCGTTCTCCAACTTTTCAAGACTTTTTTTATGATTATAGCTTTGAGGTGTAATTTCTTATTAAATTGACTATGTCTTTTCTCTTTATCCCTCTGCCAATATTATTGTTATTGGTTATTTTAATGCTCATCAAACTAAATGGCATGACTCTAACACCACTAACAACCTTGCTGGCCCAACAGCCCATAACTTCTTCATTTCTCAATCTCTCACTGAGATATTTAACTTTGTGACCCTTCTTCCAGAAAACCCTAATTACTTACCTTTACTCCTTGATTTGTATCTTTTTTCTAACCCTAGCCTGTGTTCAGTGCCTCCATTTTTGGTTTTTAAAATGACTCTACAATAATTTATTATGTACCTAAGAAAAGTCATATTGTTATCACCATTTAATAGTAAAATTCTTACTGACCAAAATGAAAAATCACATATTATTCTGGACAACAAATATATTGGGTGGAAAAGGAAAAATCCAATCAACTTTAAATTGAGATTTCTATAAAACAACAAATGCTTTTTATTTCTTTTATTTCTTTAATTAAACGTTACTTCCTTATCTATAATTGTGTTGATAAACTTTTGTTGACAAATAGCCTGAAAAATTTGATCTCTTGCCAAATGATGTTTATATATATATACATATAGCCCCTTAAAATTATATATACATACATATAGTATTATATATACAAATTATATATACATACATATATACATACATACAAAAATATATATACATACATATACATACTTAAAATTATATATACATACATATAGTATTATATATACAAATTATATATACATACATATATACATACATACAAAAATATATATACATACATATACATACTTAAAATTATATATACATACATATACAAACAAATTATATATACATACATATATACATTATATATACATACATATATACACAAATATCTCTTGCCATATGATGTTTACATATACCTACATATAGCCCCTTAAAATTAAGTTGAAACTCTAATTGATGTAAACACATTTAATGTTAAAAAAATTAAATAAAATTACAAAGGGAGGAAGTTTTTGTTTAACGGTGAAAAGAAAAAAAAAAAAAATTTATAAAGAAAAATAATTTTAAAAACATTTTGGTAATGAAAGTTTAAAAGATAAGTATATAAACAAGAACAAAGAATTTAAATAAAAAAAACAATAATAAAATAAACAATAAAAAAGAACTAACATTTTTTCTACCACCTATATTTTATGAAAAAAGAAAACAAACTATTTTAATTAATTTTGTACATTGTTTATGTCATGTTATATAAAAAATGTTGTATTTATTTTTTCGCATTTTTCTCTGTCAAATTTATATAATAGCAATTGTTTTTAACTAGCGGCTTTCGACGTGATTTGTTGATGGACGCCTTTTCGTTGTTGTTTTGTTATCGTCTCAAAATTACGTTAAATTCGGACCGAAGAGAAAGCTTTACTTTTTGGAAATTTCGATATAGATATGGTCTCAAAGTTACTTTTTAAATATGTCTAGAAGTAAAGCTTTCTCTACGGTCCGAATTAAAATGCATAAATACTGCATCAATGCCAAATTTATAATATAGCCATAAAAGTTCCTTGATAATGGTAATAATATGAAAACCAGCGGATAAATAATATATTAAAAAATATTGTAATAAGATTAACTATATACTAAAATAAGACTAGATAAATTTTAGACAAATAAATGGTTAAAAAATTATTTTTGGGTGATCTAACAATAATATAAGTTGTGATATAAAAACGATGTACGAAGCGGGAAAAAAAAAATAGTTTAGAAGTAAAGCTTTCTCTACGGTCCGAATTAAAATTAGCTTTGAGACCATACCTAAATCGAAATTTCCAAAAAGTAAAGCTTTCTCTACGGTCCGAATTAAATGTAATTTTGAGACGATAACAAAACAACAACGAAAAGACATCCATCAACAAATCACGTCAAAAGCCGCTAGTTATAAACAATTGTTATTATATACAGTCACGGACAAAAGTTTGGAAACACTGTAATTTTTAGTGATTTTTTAGGATATATCATTGCAAATTACCTTGGCACCCGTAAATCATTATATTGATGCTTGCATAATATTAAAGTAATTGGCTATTTGATAATACGTGTTAATGTTGATCATATAAACAAAGCAATTAAGGCAAATTTGGATTTTATTACCCTCTGCAATTCATAAAGAAAAGATTAATTTTGTGTCGCTTTAAATAAATTTGTTGTTATATTTTATTTATTTAGCTTTGTAGAAAAGTGAGTGATAGTAAGCTGTTGCTATGTGTAAAATAAGTTAATGACTGTAGTAATAATGAATTAAACTACTGTAATTGTAACTGTAACTGCTTACCTGTATACAGGTGTGTAATTCAGGTATACAGTACAGTACATGTAATGTTAAAATTATTAAGAAACTATACTGTCTGTAAATACTGAACTAACTTAGGCAAACATAATTACTGTTCATTTCTGTTTTTATATTATATCAATTTATTTATTTTTTAATTACAAGATGGGTAAGAAACAAGAGCTGAAAGTTACTCAACAAGCCCAGGTGAAATATTGCGATCCGAAGGCAAGTCATTTAGAGCGATTGGGCAGATCTTAAATATATCACCTAGTACAGCTTGTAAAACATTTAAACGGATCCGTGACACTAAAACGTATTCATCACGCCCTCGCGCAAGTGCAAGATCTTTGTGCTATTTATAGGATTGCTGTATGCACGCCTCGTGCAATGTCTGGGTTAATAAGAAGTAGACTACCGGAAAGCTGCAGAAACATGAGCTACAAAACTATTCGAAGAAGATTATCTGAAAAAGGTTTGCAAAGCTGCAGACCATCAAGAAAGCCAATGCTGTCATTGAAAAACATTAAAGATCGATTATAATTTTGTGAGAAATACAAGGGCTGGTCCGAGCATGATTGGGAACGAGTTATGTTTAGTGATGAGTCAACGCTCACACAATTTAATTCCTATGCACCAAAAGTTTGGCGTCCAGCACTAATGAGGTACAATAGCAAGTACATGTTGCCCACTGTCAAATAACCAAAGAATCTGATGATCTGGGGAGCAATATCAGTGTTTGGCCATGCAGGTCTCTGGGATATGCCAGATGGAACTACCATTAATGGCAATGTTTACTTAGGTATTTAAAAAAAAAAAATTGCCTAATTTTATGGAAATACTTGGAACCACAGTCTTTCAACATGATGGGGCGCCATGCCATGGTACTAAAGCAGTGAAACAGTGGCTTACATCATCAGGTTTTGAAATCTTGGGACCATGGCCAGGTAACTCGCCTAATCTAAATCCCATTGAAAATGTGTGGTGCACTATGAAGAGAAAAGTGGCAGAAAGCAATCCAACCTCTCAGGCTGATCTCCTGGAAAAAGTCAAGCAAGCCTGGACATCGGATATCACCGAAGATTACTGTCGTTCACTAATTCATTTAATGCCTCGTCATATAGCAGCTGTATTAAAAAATCGTGGCGGCCATACAAAATACTAAATGATTTAAACAAACTACTTTATTTTTGTGCAATATGAACTATTTTTAGTCTATCAGCTATGGTGCTTATTGTTACTTCTATTTTCTTTATATTATTACACATTTGCTATTTTTCACTTGAATAAAAGAATGCGTTTTGCAATTTTTTTATGTGTTTCCAAACTTTTGTCCGTTACTGTATATATAAGCTACAATACAAAATTATATGTATATGAATCCTAAAATCAAAACTCAATCACACATGATAACCTCATATACATGACATACAAATCTATATCTACATTACAACCATATACTATCTATTGAAAGAAAATATTATCTAAATAAGAATGAGTTCAAACAAAGATAGTTTATCTAATAAAAGAACAAAAAGCATGCAAACAATGTAAACAGGCTATATGTGCATAAGGGTGTATAGGTTTAATGTGTAAGTCCATGCTGTTTATGTCGTTTAGTAGAGTCTTGTGTTGTTAGTAACCAGCGTAAAAGATTTATCTCCAAACTACACCAAGCCAGCCCAGTCATACTTCAGAAAGCCAGGATGGATTATCTACCTATGCATGGATTTATAACTGACTTATGACTAAAAAACTAGCCAATGCATCTTCCAGAGACAAACAACTTCTTTCGCGATGACAGTAATTGTGATTTGGAAAATAGTCGTGCTCAATGACCGTAACACTAAACCTTAGGCGCTAGGCCCAATATTATTTAAAAACTTTGGCATATATATATAATTCTGGCATATATAAAGTTCGCCAAATGGTCACACAAGAGCAGTGAATGCCTGAGGGAAGAAATGAAGTACATATGAATAAAGGAAAATTTTTTTTCGAACAAAGCATATTTTGACAGTTGTCAAGACAAAATTAAAGATTAATAGAGGAATATTTAAAAATGAAAAAGACAGAAAATGCACCTAAGCAGTACTAACAATAATAATAAACAATAAATTGTTTTATAAACACTAATATGAACGAAAATATACAAAAAATGTCATCAAACAAATAAAAAAAAAAAAATCAAATAAAACAAAAAATTGATAGCAAAAATAAAAAGTATGTATGCAACAATGAAAGGCCTCAGAAAGGAAAACAAATATTAATGCTAATGTGTAAACATAATTTGTGTAGTGATTAAGTAATAAACATCTCCTCAGAGCCGCATCTATTATTACTGGCGTTTTGATGAGGATCAGCACTTATAACTAGTTTATCCTGGGGTAAAGCATAAACAAATGCTTTGACATTTGTTTATGCTTTACCCCAGCGATGACAAACGTCATCGCCACTTATGCTTTACCCCGCGACTTACGCCTATTTTTTTCCCACTCATCTTATCTCATCTGTTCATTCTCTTTTTTTTTCATTTTTCTGAGCTTAACTCCTTTATATTTTTATTCTGACTCCAACTTTTTTATGATAATGCTCTTCCAACTTTTTCATGATAATGTACTTCTGTTTTTATTACTTGTATTAATGTAGTTTACTTTATACTCTCCTTGTTTTAATATTTTTTTAATTTTATTTGTTTATTTCATTAAGGTGTCACTCCATTTACTAATTTTTAACTATATGAGTGACACCGAACCTAACTTTGTAAACTATAATTAAATTTGTAATTTTTGATTTTAAGGTTAAATAAATGGACAAAAAAATATATATATAAATAATAACAAAAATAAATGTAATTTAGACATAAATAATAGTAGTAATTATGAAAAATTATACTGTAATAATATTATTAATATAACAACAACAATAATGACAGTTATAAAAATAATAATCATAGATAATAGAAATTATAAAAAATAACTATATTTTTTTAAAAAAAAAGTAGAATAAACTGGTTTTAAAGGTTGAGAATGAATTGAGAGCTTTTAGTTCATAAGAAAGGTTGTTCCAAGTTTTAATGCTTTGATATTTTTAAATTTATGCCTGTAATTATAAAAGCGGTGTTTGGAGACAGACAGGTTTAAATAACTATTGGAACAATGGTGATAACGATTGTTGGCACCTTTGGAAAAGAAATTGATGAAAGTTAAAGGTAGGTTATTGTGTTGGTGGCTCCAGACAAATTGACAGTTTAAAAGTTGAGTACAGTCACATAGTTTTAATACTTTACAAATTAGGTAGAGCACATTAGGATAAAAAATAATATTTTGAAATAAATAATCTTTAGAGCCTTGTTTTGGAGGTGGGATAACCAAATAAGAACTTGTTGATGGGACTGCCCTATACTTGGCATGCATATCTAAGATGTGAGCCAAAAATAGCATCGTATATGTTCAAGTCTTAAGATTAACATAATGGCAAATTTTGGCCAACATGCCATTAGATCTACATAGTTTTATTGTGTCTTTACAGTGGGATAAAAAGAAAAGATTTGAACCAATTTTTGTACCTAGATATTTAATTGAGTTCAACAGGTTCAATTTTTTTGCCACTAAATCTTAAGTTCAATCTATAGATTTTTGTTTTATTTGAATTAAAGATAATGAGTTCAGTTTTATAGGAGTTTTGAAAAAGTTTGTTGGAGCGAAGCCACTGAACTAGATTGGCAAGATCATGGTTTATGTGTTTGTTAAACTTTCAAAGGGATTTATTAATAAGCATAAGATTAGTATCATCTGCAAATTGGTAAACAGTAGCAAACTTAATGGATGTATGAAGATCATTTACAAAAAGAAGGAAAAGCAGATGAATATATAGTTACCAATACTAAACTGAGGAACAGCAGTAGAACATTTTACAAGGGTAGATTTTGAGTCATTGATAGAAATAAATTAGTTCTTTTGTTTAAATATGTAGTAAGCCATTTAAGAGGTACGCCTCTTATCCCATAATATTCTAATTTTTTCAACAAAATTGAATGATTTACTGTGTATGCTTTCTGTAAATTGACAAATAAACCACATGCAAAATATTTATCAACGATTGCTTTTCTAATCAATTCAGTCATTTCAATGGGGCATGAGTTGTGGAGTGATTGGCATGAAATCCACACTGATGGGTGTTAAAGCATTTATATTTTACAAGAAAAGCATAACCCTATATATAACCATGGCCTTCTCAAATAGTTTAACTAAATTAGAATGCAGGGAGATAGGTCAGAAAACATATACAGATAAACTGTAATATATACATATTTTTAGGCTGAACAAAGATATTATTAGGGTGAAAACAAATTGAAGAAATTTTTATAATTAAATTTATTATGTTTTATTAAACAAAATATATTTCTTATTGTTAACAAAATTCTCTCTAAAAGCTACAGCTACAAAACACAAACTAAAGAAACTCAAACAAGGCCTCTGCATGGATAGATAAATGGAACATGATACTACCAAGATTAAAATAACTAACTTTTTTTTTTTTAAATATCATTTTTATAAGTAGTATCAAAATAAGGTATCAAAATAAGGTATAAATGAGTATAACAAATTTGTGTTATTCAATTAATTTCATAAGGGAGTTTTTAGAAATTTTGACCCAACCAATGATAATAACCATTGATAACCAATGATCATTTACATGAGCAACTGACAAAGTAAACAAAACTAATGATTGTAATATTATTAAAGCAATCTGAGCTAACATGATACTAAATTTAATGTACAGTATTCTTTTACAATGTAATAAAAATCATATTAACAATAATCAACCTTTCTTAGCAGAAAATTTTGTAGAGCTTACTGGTGAATTTGAAGTTTCTAAACGATATATAAAAAAATAGGTGCGTATTTATTTAAAACAACATAAGAAAAATAATGACGTTAATTTAAAGTATTTTTTACTGCAATCTAATTATATATTTAAATAAAATTTAAATAATTAAATATTTTAATGTAATAAAAGTCACAATAACAACAAATCACTGAAATAAATATAATCATTATTTCTATTGTACTTTTAAAACAAACAAAACTGAAACTTAATTCAGGAGAAACAAACTTCAACATAAAAATAGGTCATTTTTATGTTGGAGTTTGTTGTCTTAAGGCTCTTAATTAAGTAAAGGTTAGAGATGGTGTCTTGATAAAATAACTTATCTTGGGCAGATGTTAACTGTATCTAATTACAAATCCCCTGCCTTGAGGCTCTTGGTTAAGTAAAGGCTATAGAGAGTGTCTAGATAAAGTTAAATATATTGGGCAGATGTTATCTGCATGTTGTTAGTTGTGCAGATGTTAACAGCTACAGTCTTGTAAAATAAGCAATCCTAGGCAAAAACTTCAGGAATAAGTAAAATAATTCTATTGACCAGCCTCAAACCCCTTCTTACACAGTTCAGGAAACCTGACTACCAGCTGGTTTTAGAACCATAAAACTGAGTTTAGAGCTGTACCTTCATTAGAAAATAATAGATTGAGTTGCCATAAAGTAGTCATAAAAACAGAGACTCAAGCAAAACCCATGCATTGATTCAAAAAGATCCAGCATTCAACATTAAACTAGAAACAATGTATTATAAATACATCTGCGCCAGCCTAATAAATGAAGAAGGGGTGTGAGGCTGGTTAACAGTTACAATCTGTTTACCCTTTAAACTAAACACAAGATAGGATCAGGTCAATTTGATCAGAAATTACATCTAAAAGTTTTTGGTCTTGGGAAGAAGGAGAACGATAAAGAACAAAGAGAATTAAATATGTTTTTAATATGTTTAAAATTAAAAAAAATAATTTCATTATTTTTTCATTTTTAACATTAAAATTATTTCATTATTTTTTTTCATTTTAAATATTTAAAAATTATTTCATTACTTTTATATTTTAAAATTTCAAAATAATTTCATACTTTGTCATTTTAAACAATTTAAAATTATTTCATTACTATTTTCATTTTAGATTTATTGTTTGAAGTATTTTTATGCTATCAAAGGAAATAGAGGGCTAACATCCTATGGTGAGCATAGAGTATGGATCTGATATAGGGGCAAATCCCTTGTTTCATTTCAGAGCATCTTCTATATGAAAGTTGCTTCATATAGAAGATGCTAAGAAAGGATTAGAAAACATTTAATGACAATTTGTACTTTGTTAACCTAATTTTAGGTTTTATTGAATATTTTTTGTAAATAAATTTTGTTCAGTATATTATTTTGTTATTTTGTATAAATTATGTATAAAATACAATTTTTTTGTATATAACAATGTAAGTATTATTAATAAAGGAAAAACAGTCAAGGTGTTGCTGACTGTATATAAAAAAAGATTTTGACTTGCCTACTAATGGCGTAAATATGCATTTAATGAGGGATGGGGGAAAGGGTGTGTCACATCCCACACACCCCTCACATTTTCATCCCTCATATTTTCACGCTGAAGTTATATATATATATATATATATATAAACAATATATACTATTTTTTGTATATATTAATTTGTTCTTTTGTTGTTGTTGTTGTTTTACTAACTGCTTATCCTGATTAAAAATCTTTATTATTTTTGAATAAAATTTACCTAATTCAATTCATTTTTTTTATTCATATTTTTGTATATAAAATATGTATTATAGAATATGTAAAAAAAGTAAAGTTTGAAGATTTATTGTAAGTTTCATCGTAACAAAACAAGTGAGCACTGCTTGATCCTAAGCAGTGTATATTAAATGTGTACATAGAAAGCTGTCTACGATAAAAAATATCGTTTGTAGAAACATCAGGACAATATATATTTTTAGCAAAGTCAAATGCAAGAGCTGCTTGGCCAGTATTTTCATTTTGCATTTTTGCATTGCAGTTTTTGCATTTCAACGTGTTTCTTTCTTTCTGGTATAAAACACCTCTGTTTTCCGCAAGTGAAGCTCTTTTTCTTGACGACTCTTGATGAATTGTTTTACAGAGGTGCTTTGATTTTTAAGTATAATATTGAGCTTGTCACATGTGAAGCATGTATCTTTATGAGGATAACCAAAGCTAATGTTAAACTTTTCTACAAATATTTTCCTGGTAAGAAAAAAAAGTAGAAAATTAGATAATATCTAATTATATTCTGAAATAATCACACATTATTAAAGTGCCTGTAGCTTTCTTGACAAACTTTATTCAGTGGGAAGCACTCCTTGTACATATTCTACATATATGATAAGTTAAGATCCTCTGGTAAATAAAGCTTTTTAGTGTCATGTAATGCATAATGACTTTTTTGTCTTTTAAAAGACTTGATATGATCAATACTCAGTGCATCCCAAACAATTTTTTTTTTGATAATGAACAGGGACCATTTCCCGATTCCAAAAACGTATTAAACAAAATCATCTATTTGGGCTTTTATTTTTTTTCAGATAGATATCATGTGTTTTTGCCTCATGAGGCAAAAACACATGATGAATTTGTAAAGTTGTTCTGCATTTGCTGTTTTCAGAAGTCAAAAGATTTAAGATTTATTAACTGCAAAGTGAAAACTTATTTATCAAATGGAAAACATGATTACTGCCAGCTTCTCAAAATGCACTTTTGGCAAGATTATGCGAGCCAAAACCCAGATCTCCCTGTTATAATTTGCTCAAAATGTAGAAAAAAGTTGTTGAGTGTAGATCCAACCTTTAGATCCAGACAGAGTTACGAAGGTAAATGCCAAATATAAGTACAATTTTCATTAAACAATTAGGTGATATATAAATAAATATGTTGCATATTCATGCTAAGAATATTTTTTTCTTTTAGATTTGAACACTAGAATTGTTAGAGGGAGCAAATGTGAATGTTTCATCTGTGAAAATGGAAGAAAGAATGGAAAAATTGAAGTTACAGTCCCAATGGTAGAATGCTTTACAGGAAATTCAGTTGCTTGAGGTCCTGAAAACAAGTTAGTAGAGAGAAATTTATGCAATACATGCAATGCCCAAATTGGAAAAGGAAAGTCTTATCCTTGCACCAAATTAGAGAGACAAAAGAATTTGTCAGCTATTGTACAGTCGGCATCCCCTGTGACTAAACAAAGAGTTCTTTCAAGATCTTTGAAAGATCTTAGTTCAGATAAGGAAATAATTCTAAACACTTTTGGCCCAAATAAGATGGTCGTCAGGATCGGAACTGAGCCGAAAAAACCATATTTTACATCAGAAAAAGTTTATCTTCTTCAACTGAAACTTCACTCGGTGATCGTAAAATGATTAAGATAAATCAGTTTCTTCAGTCTGAGGGTGTAAATGTTGAACCAGGATTCAGTAAGAAATTGACAAGCAATAATAATGCTATTCTAGACCTTTTTAATGGAGAAAGGCTTTCTATTTTTATGAAGGAAATGAGTAATGCAGGGGAAAAAGAGGTAAAAATAAATTAAAATCTTTTTTTTTTTACAAATCTCTAGCAGAGAACACATTTTATGTAAGTATTTTGAATATGTACATAAATATTTTTCATCAAGTTTTAGACAGGTTGAGTATTAACATTTAATTAGTATAACACAAGTGGCTAGGTAACTAATTTTGCATGTTTAGATGGTTGAGAAAGAGGTTCCTGGAGTATATTGTAATGATGTTGAAGAGCTTGTGGCCCTGGTCCTTCAACACAGAAATCAGGTCCCTAATGATGTTGATATCAAGCTTGACATAGATGGGGGGCAAGGGTACCTTAAAGTGACTTTGTCAATTACATTAAAACCAGAAATGAAGACACATACTGTCTTAGAGAAAAAAAGTTGAAATGGGGAATGATATTCAAGCCAAGATTTTAAGGATTCAAGTGTTCACAAAACTCTCATTCTCGCCATTTTGCCCTCAATTAATAAAAGCTATGTAAATTTAAAAATGATCTTTGATAAATTGAAGATAAATTCTTTGGACTACACTGTATCAGAAGATCTGAAAGTTTTGCTCCAGATGGTTGGCAAACAGACAGCAGCATCTAAACATCCTTGCCCATTCTGTAAAACCTCATCTCCCAAAATGATGAAATCTGAACATTATACGTTGTCTTCTCTTTGTAAACTGTACGATGATTGGATGGTGGATGGTGCAAAATTAGGTAATGCAAAAGAGTTTAGTAATGTTGTACATCCACCTCTATTAACTAGGAACCCAACCAAGAAGATAATTGAAATAGTTGATATACCAGGTCTACATATACTGCTAGGTGTAGTGGACAAGTTAATCTCAGAAATGGAAAAGAAGTTATTTAAAACCAAGGAGGAGGGATTTATATCTATAAGTTCTTTTTTGGGATCTATTAATCTCAACCGGGTATCTTACCAAGGGCAGCATCGCCTTCCAGGCGATGCTGCCCTTGGTAAGATACCCGGTTAGATATATCTTGGTAAGATATGCTTGCAACCTTTTCCTGAAAAAATCGAGAGCTTGGAAGTATTTTTCCAACAGAAAGGCCTGGGTATTCAATCAGCCAAGTATAAAAAAGTTTTACGAGACTTCAACAAAATAGTTCAAGGATGTTTTGGCAAACCTGTTAGTCCTCCATATATTGATGACATAAAGGAATTCTCCTCAAGCTACAGGGACCTGGGAGCCACAGTACCTTTAAAAGTACACATAGTAGAACAACATATTGAGGAGTTCATCAAAATGAAGGGAGGACAGTTTGGTAAGATTTTTACATTGTTTATTTAGTAAATTTAATAATATTGAAGATAAATAAAATACATTTAATTTTTGATTTGTCAATCCTATTTCCTTATACAAGATATATATGATGTTTAGGATTAGGTTACTGGACAGAGCAGGCCTTGGAGTCTATTCATCAAGACTTCAAGCAGTTTTGGGAAAGTTGAAAAGTTGGGCAGCATAGCCCAAATTATCTTACAGCACTGAAAAAAGCAACTGTTGCTTATAACTTTAAACATTTTTGATCTAATAAATTTAGTTTTGTGCAACTCCTTTAATTTTTTAATTTATTGACACATTTTTAAAACCTAACATACCTCCTAACTAAACCAAAAATACTAAATTGACTCTAAAAATATGTTTTAGATATAAAATAGGTTATACATTTTTTTGGAAATGAAAAGAAATGGTTTATTTTATGGATTCATTATGTTTCATGTGTATACGACAATTTGACAGTGAATACGACCTCGGATAGTATTGTTGAAGAAAAACAAACCTTCTTGATTTTAAAAGACGGTTATTTTGACACAAAAAACATCAAAATCAGACTTCATGTGATTTTTTTTATCACGCAACCTCTTAAAAATCTAAAATACCTAATTTCTCAAAAAGCCCCCAATGGATGATTTTGTTTAATACGTTTTTGGAATCGGGAAATGGCCCCTGTTCATTATCAAAAAAAAAATTGTTTGGGATGTCTACCATGGTCTTGAAGTATGCTCCACTGCACTGTGAATAATACTATTTACAATATGGTCTGAAAAGGCTAGAGGTCGATTTGTATGTTTTCCTTGGTGCTTTTTAGGAGAAACTCTATACAAAATAATCAAACATACAAGCTTTATAATGTTTTATTAACTTAACGAAGCCAAACTATTAAGTTTTAAGCTCATATAACATCTTTTTTTGCTGTTGTTATTTGTGAGAAAGAAACTTTGTTGAAACGCATTTGTTCATTAAAACCTCAATCATTGAAGCAAGACAGTTGTCTTGATGATCTTTATTTTGCAAGTTGTTAAAGTACAAAAGTAAAAACTCCCTTTCTTCTACTGTCATATTCTGAAAACACATATAAAGCTTGCAATTACACAGAAAGCCCATCGTATGCAAAGATAATCGTTCATTTCTGTCTAGTTCCCACTTTCGACCAAGTATTTTTCTTTTTTTGGGAATTTCTGTAGAATCTGGAATTTGACATTTATCCTCCATTTTTACAATAACAAGGTGTTTTTTCTTTTTTTTTTTTTTTTTTTTTTTTGTTATTTCACCTCCCCAAGGCCCAGAAGGCCACTACAGATGAGGAGGTTACTTAATTGTGGTTATAACCCTCTCTCAACTCTATAACTCTGAAACACGAACCTTGACGAATAAGGCCGCTGCGCGGAGAAACAAGTTAAGCGCGGCACTACCAGGGACGTGGTGGGGATCGAACTTGGAACCTCTCGCTTATAAAGCGAGCGCTCTACCACTACACCACTAGTGCATTTTGCAAAATAAAATTTGATTGGGTGTTATGCAAATAGTAGTAAAAAGCGCTCCTATACAGAGTGGACATCTCTGATTTAACTCTTGAACAATTTGGACATATATGGTTTACCCCTTGTGACCCCTTTTTACAAATGGAAATTTAGATATGATCTAACTTTTTTTTTTAATATTCATCTTCTTAAAAGATGCACTAAGTTGCCAACAACATAGTGGGAATATTAACTCAAAACTTGTTAATATGTGACATCACTGGTTTTCCACTTGGACCCTTCATATATATTAATATATTATATATATTTTTATATATAATATAAATTTTTAAATATTATTAACAATAATTATAATAGTGGCAACTAAAGTTAAAACAATAAAAAAAGTTTTTACATTTTAACTTCTGTCAGATTGCAAATTTTGTTTAAAGAAATTTAATGATTCAGTTTTCAATTTTAATAATAATTTATTAGACAACTTTTAGGTTAACAAATAATTGAAAAACTTTGGTTGCATGCTGTTTTTAATAATAAACCAAGCAAGCTAGAATTTTCTCACTTAAAGGGAACTATTTTATCAATCTAGAACTAAATGTTTCTAAAGCGTTTTATATATTATAAATAGGGCTTCTAATAATAGTTTTCTATTTAAAAAATTGTGTATTCTACATCTTAACTTAACATGTTAATTATAGAATAAATTAACAAAAGTTATTGAAATAACTTGTTAATATAACGTTAGTGATACAACATAATTACTTGTTTTTTATAATATTATACTAATATTACAATCTTTTTTTTGGTTAGGTAAACTCTATATCAACCATAAAAACCTACTTGAAATTCTTCAGAAGACAATAGAATTAAACATAGTAACAGAAGGCAATAGAAATAACCATAATACCAAAAGAATTAACCATAAAAAGAAAAAAACTACAGAAAAAAAAAAACCATAGAAAGAAAAAAAGCCATAAAAGGCAACAGAATTAACATATTCACAGAAGGCAAAATAATTAACCATATTAACAGATAAGAAGTGAATAGAAACAAAAAACTTTAAGAAATTTCTTAGTACAAAAGACTCTTAAAGATGTTTGCCTATAAAATGGACTTTCCGTTGCACACATTAGTTACCATTACATTAGAGTACCTTAAGTCACATTACTTCATTCTTAGGTCACTTCATTTTGCCAAAAGAGATTTTAGATTAAGCACATAGTATACAAGCGCTGATCCGATGTGGATTATAGAGCAACTGAATAAACATGTACATTTGTGTTCAGTGTGGTCTTAATGTTTTAAGCGTCATAACCACATCCAGAGAGTGAGCCTAATGTATGTTTTGATGTTGTGGTGTAAATTAGAGGCAGTCATAGCTCACCAATCACAAAGAAATTAATAAATATTGTTTCTGCAACAAAGTGATTGCATACAGGTGACTAACAGAGCCACCCATGGAAGTGATGATCCTAAGAGCTGATTGTAAAGTTGTTAAGATAGATCCCTAATCTTTTGATCTTCAGTAAAAGGCAAAAGATTAGAGTGTGAAACAAATAATACCTTTATGTAAAAGGGTAAGGGGAATATCTTAGCTACTATATAAATATATATAATAATTTCGATCTTTCTATATTTATGAGTGGTAATGTACTCAATAAATCATTTACCTTTTATCTTTTAGAAATAACTCTTACTTCAGATCTTTCTTGAAAACCATATATCAAATCCATTGCAAAATTAGCAACTGCTAAGGTTGCTTCAATTTATCGTGCTCCACACTTTTTTACAACGGATTCTATTATTTATCTCTATAAATCTCAACGCCATCCTTGTATGGAATACTGTTGCCATTTCTGGGGCTGATCTTCCAAAGATGTCCTTTCTCTGTTGGACAAGGTGCAAAAACGCATTGTAAACATAGTTGGACTACTTTTACAGCCAACCTCCATAATCACATCATTGTAACGTTGCTAATCTTTTTCTTTTCTACAAATACTATAATGGGCACTGCTCTAAAGAGCTAAGTCTCATCCTTTTACTGTGATTGTTCCTAAGTGTTTGAAAAACTCTTATTTGTCTAGTTTTTTTGCCTTGAACATCAGTTCTTTGGAATTTGCTTCCTTCAACTTGCTTTCCTTATTAATATAATTTGCAAGCTTTTAAGTTGTCTGTCAATTGTTATCTTGCTCTATAAATTTTATCTTTTCTCTTCCAGTAACTTCTAACTCTAATAGTGGTTGCTAGCAGCCTTGTTGGAAGCGAAGATGTTAAAAAATTATATATATACTTTTTTTAAAAAACAATAAAATATAAGAACTGAAGTTTTTCTTTAAAATTGATTTCAATGCACATTGATATTAAAACAAATAATATTCATTTTAGTTTTTTTTTACAATTTTTTTTATTAACAAAAAATTTTTTGTTGTAAAAGATATTGTTTAGCTGAAAACAAGATGAAATAAATTTGTGTAGTTATAGCTGTTATGTTTTATAAAACGAAAATTTTTTATGTCTATTGAAAATTATCAGGTCTTTAAACCATGTCTTTGTTTTATTAAAACATACATTGTCTGTTTTTCAACATTACCTCTTTGTAACTGCAGTCCTAATGTAGTGGAAAATAACAGTCTGTAAAAATGTGGTTCAATGGTTATAATGGTTTCCAAGAAAACCACTTTAGTGTATGATTATATGGATATGACAAAGCTATATGCAAAATTCAAAATATTCAATATTGCTTTAATGAACTATTCAAAACTTTAATAAAAAAATCATTAACCAAAGTTTGAAATGAGTTATTTAACACCAAATATTATAAGATAATAGAAATAAATGAGGAGCAATTTAAAATTACCATCTATTGACAGTTTTTTTTAACTATTTATAAATTGCTATACAACTATTCATAAATTTATATAAGAATATTTTATCAATTTATTTTAATACAAATAATTTAAAAACCTTTGAATGGTTAATCACATGAACAAAATTGTGATACTACTATATATAGAATACTTAATTCATTTTTAAATTATGCTTTTAATGTTGATACAACCCTCTCTTAAAGCTATAGCTCTAAAGCACAAACTCAAAAAACTCAAACAATGGTCTCTGCACAGATAAACAAACTGAGCAAGGTACTATCAAGGAGATTTCGGACAATTCAAATTTTCTAATCAATCCAAAAAAAATTTTCAGCACCAGGACATCTCGGAATTTAATGATTTTGCATTACAAGCTTAAATTAATGTAAGAAAACTTCACTAAAATTTAATGTCTGACTCTTTAAGGTTTCAGAGATACCAATACTTAGTCCCAATCTCCTTTTTGAAAGCTAAAACACTAAAAAACTTAAAGCTTCTAAAAAAAAAAATCAAGTTTAAAACGGTGAAAAAAGTTGAATTTTTAAGATTTTAAATTTTATAGGAATTACTTTTGAAAAAAATATAAAAAATTTGATTCAAAAATAAAAATTCAATGATAAAAATAAGAGAGATGAAATGTAATCAGTTAGGTTATATAATCGTTTATGATATACAAAGTAAAACAAAAGAAATTTCATTGTTTTTACTATTAATTATTCAACTAAATTCATTCTCGTCATAAAATTTTCATTTATTTTTATCGAGATAATATAACATTTTAATTTACACCATTATAAAATAAACAAAAGATTTTAAAGCAAATTTATAAAACACACATAAACATTTTGAGGTCTACTATACGGATGTATTTTATTAAGTAAAGTTGTTAACTTTAATTATTTATTTTAATTATTATTTTTATTTTACATTTAAATTTAATATATTTAGCAATAATTGTTTCAGCTCTTTTCACGTTTAAAAATTCAAAAATTCACCATTATAGTATTCCGCCACAATGTAATAAAAATCATACTGAAAATAAATAATCACTGAAATAAAATCTGTCACCATTTCTATAGTACTTTTTAAGTTAACAAAGCATGCTGAAACTCAATTGTAAACAATAGTTTTTGAAAATTCAGTAAATGTTGAGCCTTTTAAAAAAAGTAAACATTACAATTACCTTTATTGACAGAAATTCTGTAAGCACTTTCTGGTAAATTTGAAGTTTCTAAATGAATATTGAAATAATTACCTAACAAATAAAAACTTTCACATAGAAAAAAAAAGAAGATAAAAGACTAAGACTGTTGGGCCTAAAGTCACAATCTACAATGTTAAAGTTTATATTTTAGATAAAAGAAGGCATTCGAAGAAAAGGCATCAACCTAAAACGCTTTGGGATATTGTATTTCCAAAGTCATTTAAACCAAAATAGCATTTTAAAGATAGTTCTTTTGTAGATCCTGCAGAATTCATGAGACAACTATCCAGGAACAAAAAAGTTAGCCCACAGACCAAAGGGAAAAAAAAAAATCAAAAACTTAACAAAAGAACAGTGGTAATACAATCAAGCCTTTACTTTGAAATAAAATAGTTTCAATTCAAATGAAGCTGTGTAATTTTCTTAATAATATATATTATTTATATAACTTATTTATATAATAATATAAATAAGTTACATAAAATAATATAAATAAGTTTTGAACAAAAAAATATCAAACAAAACAATCTTCTTAAGAATATGATATGTGCTAACCAAGTTGTTCAAAAAAATTTTTTTTTTTGATTTTTTAGTTATTAATAGCTAATATTTATTAAGTTACAGTTTTGCACAAAATAATATTAAAACTAAAGAAATATAAATGTTGTAAATATAGGTTGTAATAAATGATAAGTAAGAATAAAAAAATTAAAATTCTTGGAAAAGATAAGGAGATAAACGCTAAAAAATGACAACTGTCTCTAAACAAATATCTTAACCAAAAACACTACTTGACAATATTTAAATTGATGATAATGCCAAGATCTGCATTTAGTAGTATTTAGTATGGCATTATAAACTGAGTCAAATGATGTGGCCAATAGAATATTTACAAAATAAGTCTTGGCTGATCTAAATCCAAAACATGATAGTTTAAAAACTTCTATACAACTTTTTTTTTAGATGTGGGTATGGTAATATATTTGGATCTCCATGTATCTATGGTAAATATCAAAAACACCAGACCTATCTCCATGTATCTATGGTAAACATAGTAAATATCAAAAACTAAAAAAATCTCTACTCTATATTTTTATAAATACATTCAAAATTATATTTAAATAAAAACTTACATAATCAACAATATTTTTAAACTATTTACAAATATATACTATGGTAATGGTAAAGTTGATTTTTTACTAAAGCCTAAAAGATTTAGTAACAAATATATAATGTTACTATTTGATAACTTTATTTTTAAATGTATACTATGTGACTGAGGCTTAGCAGAATTATTTTTTTCTAATATAAAAAAAAAAAAAATTTATATACTAATTCACTTCCAACAAGGCTGAAAGCCTTATTCAAGTTTTCCTAATATTTTATGTGGTACTGCTAATGAAGTTTTTAAATTTTTTGGTTAACAACAACTAATATTTATTAAATAACAGCCAGGCCCTTGACATACATTCAAAATTCAAAAAGATTTGCAATTATTATATTAACCAGTGTTATCTAAAAATCTTACATATAACAACTGCTTATCATTTCATTAATTTTTTAATCATTTCATTCCATAAATAAAAAAAGATGCGTTAATACTACAAGTTGTAATACACATTAGGTATATTAAAACAATCTCTTACATGTACCTATTTAAGCCATGTTTGAAGAATCCAGTACCAAGGCATTTAAAAATAACTGTCATCCACCATTAGTGATATTGCTTGCATTTTTTTGAGTGACAGAAATATTGAGTTTTTTTTAAAAATCATCTATATTTTTTTTAAAAATCATATATAGTGTTTATAAAACAATAAATTGTTTTATAAACACTAATATGAACGAAAATATAGATCTCCTCAGAGTCGCGTCTATTATCTTCGATGAGGATCAGCACTTATAGCTAGTTTACCCCATCAGACAAACGTCATCGCCACTTATGCTTTACCCCGCGACTTACGCCTAATCCATACTGCAGTAAAAAAGGATTCAATACAAATAGCCAAAACCCAACCATACCCAAATTAGTAAAACACTAACATTTTTTGAGATATGATGTAAAAAGTGTAGATCTACTGTACAATATAAATAAAAATAACTAAATAAATCACATACCCTACTACCGGTACAAAATACTAAGCGCAATAAATTAAAATTCTAATAAAAAAACGAGAACAAAACTAAAGCAATTAAAGTATGCAGACAGAAAATACTAATAAATTTCCTTCTATGACCATTTAAGCCAAACAGGTACTTCCTGCATAAATAAACCAAAAACAATCAAATGGCAATATACCCTATTAAAAACCCTTTTAAATTTAAATAAAACAAAATAGAGACTTCAAAAAACTCTAACGCAGTCATAGATTTTGTTAACCAATCTAAAGTGAAAGCAAATGAAACAACCCGCGCAACTTAAAATCATTACTAAAAATCAAGTAATGTATGATAGTAGGAAAAATATATATAAATATAAATATTGTCTTCAAAAATGTAAAGATTTAAACATGTGGTGAAGGATATAAGAAATTCTCTGAATAATAATAAAAGACGAAAAGTGAGCATGTGAAAATTAAAGCAAAGCTGAGTTATGAATGTAAGATAATATAGCATAAAAGTTCCTTGATAATAGTAATAATATAAAAATCATCAGTAAAATTATATATTAAATAATATTTTATAACGATTTACAAAATACTAAAATAAGACCAGATAAATTTAAGCCAAATGAGTGGTTAAAAAACTATTTTGGTTGATATACTAATAAGCCATGATATAAAAATGATGTACGAAGCGGGAATTTTTCAGGGAACAGCTGATCAAATGAATTATCTCATTTGTGAGGGTGAAAGTTGTCTACCTGCAGAAAATAATTTTTAAATTTTAAGAAAACTAATGATCTAAGTGGCAAAGTGATACGTGATAAAAAAAGGTGATATCGTTTGAAAAAGAAAATCTCGACTTTTATTACTTAGTTGGTCAAGATTATAAGGGCACATCAACTATGCTTAAAGATAACATTGTTGAACTTAAAAAAATAAAAATATTTTTTAATCAGTTGATTGGATGTTTTTTTAGTTTTGTAACTTATTTTTAAAAACTTGTGAATTTTAATTTTTTCTAAAGTACTTGAAATTCCAAAAACTTTTACTGACTAATCTAAACAATAACTTTCTCAAATATTTGTATATATAACATAATATAACAGCAATTATTAACCATAACTACTAAAAGGGCCATTACTAAAAAAAGGCCACAATTTTATTTTTAAGTATAAAATTTTTTTTTAAAAGGTTTTGAGAGGATTTAGAAGTCTGTGTGTTTAAGTAGGCCATGATTAAAACAAATTTTGCTTTAATATCCAGGGCAGAAAAAGTTTGTTTGGTGCCAAAAAAATCCAAAAATAGACTTTATAGACAAAAAAAATTTCCTGTAAGTATTTTCTGAAAAGTTAAGGGTAAAAATGAATTTAGCTATATTAAGGAATGAAAGCATACAGCCCCCCTCCCACACTATTTCTGTTGATACATTTTCACTATTCAACCACTCCCCCTCTTCCACCAAAAAATCATGGATCCTTCACTTAGAATTGATAGATTTAAACCTATTATTATATAAAAGCACAGCAAGGCAGATATCTGTGGCAGCATTTAGTAACGATGCACTACTCCAAAAAGAAAATAGATTTGTACAATCAAAATGGCAAAAAAGCGCCACAAGAAATATACCCATTGCATTGCAGAAACTTTAGACCTTAGATAGGCCTGAGGTTTCTGACAGAAATGCAGTGCTTGTGTTGACAGAGACATTGAGAGCCCTTGGACAAAAGATTATTAGGTGGTCCACTTGTTGCGTGTGTACAAATCACTGCACTTAGATTTTTAAAAAACTGAAAGATGATTTTAAAGAAGACACTTCCATAGTTGTTAATTGGGATTGCAAGATGATGCAAGATTGACAATTAAAACTTATGCTGAGCAACTTGTCATTGTCTCTAGATTAAGTGAAAAGCAGCTGTTGACTGTTGCAAAAGTAATAAATCTCAAGCAACACTGTTGTAAGTGCCTTCGAAGAATAGGACTTGGCAAAAAACTGATGGTTTGTCATTTGACACAACTGCCTAAAATACTAGATGAAAAAATTGGGCATGTATTATCAAAACTTGAGAATGACCTACTCTATTTTGCAGGTCAGTATCACATCTTGGGAGTGGTACTTAAAACTTTTAGTTTTAGTTCTCATGGAATCATTCGATGTAAAAATGGGACCTGACCAGATAATACTATTCAAGAGATTTTAAGTCCAATTGAAGAACATTGACAATTCCTGTGTTGTTTCTCCAGGGGCGTGGTATATGCAGTATTTTACAATGTATACAGTATATAAAGGCCTATAAATATACACACACACGCATATATATATATATATATATATATATATATATATATATATATATATATATATATATATATATATATATATATATTTATATATATATATATACATATATATATATATATATATAAATATATATAAATATATATATATATATATATATATATATATATATATATATATATATATATATATATGTATTATATATATATATATATATATATATATATATATATATATATATATATATATATATATATATATATATATATATATATATATATATTAGGGTGTTAGGGTGTACCAAAATAAATAAAAATTTTGAAAAAAAAAAGTGAAAATGAGAAGATTTTTGTGTCAAATTTTTTAGGCCAACCTTTAACAGTTTGAGGTTGGCAAAAAATCGCCCACCACTGTTTTCCCAACTCTGAGGGTTGAATCTAAGGCTGTGTTTTGACAATAGAACCTAAACCATTACTGGAATAAATTGCTTAAAACACAGGTATTATTAAAGAGTAAAGAAACATGTAAACAACAAATATTATGAAAAAAAATCATAGCATGTTATTCAGTTAACAAAATAATATTTGTTATTAAAAAATTTATGAAAAAATAACTTTTAGAGAGTAAATAAGATTCTAAAAACAACTGGAAACATCATTTGGTTAAAAGTAATGCTGATTTAACAACAATTCCATTTACCACGGAAACTTCTTAGATTTACTTAAAAAGATATTTTTTATTTATTAGGTCAAACTCAGACAAGATTAATAATACAATCTTGTATAAATTTGAGGTACTTGTAAAAGGAATCTAGTTGAAAAGCTGTGAATTAGCAAATGATGATGAAATTAAGCAAAAATGGACAGCAAAATCAAAAAAAGTTACTAAAGCAAAATCCTGGCAATGATGGTTTTTACCATCATTGCCAGGATTTTTTTCTACTTTCAAAAAAATTCAACTAGTTTCTAAGCATCTTTAAAAATATGTACCAAATCGTCAAGAAAAAACTTTCAATGAAGATCTAAAAAATTTGTTTGATATAGTTAGTGTAAATGCTGTAACTGTAATTACAAGTCATGAAGACAAGGATTTTCTTCTTGCACAGAGAACTGGATAGATAAATAAATATGAGTAATGGAATCAATGGACAAGATCCTAGCTGCTAAAAAGCACTAATTGAGCAAAGAAAAAGCTTAGAAACTCTGGAATTGGCGCACTGAAACTTGGTACACTTACAAAGCTGAAGAAGCATTGCATCTTCTACAATAGTCCAGTTGGAAACATCTGACAGCAGTACTAGTTCAAGAAATTATGTGAAGAGAATTCTAGTGCTTTGCCTGGAGATATAGTTCCAAATCCAATAAAGCAAAAAAGCACTACAAGAAATATACCCATATAGTCTTTCATAGAAAGACGTGCGATTGCTTGTCTTTATATGACCAGGCAAATTATATTTTACTTTGACGATTTAACCGCAGCTATTTCAAAAAACATTTTAAAAACGCGTTGAATGAAAATTTTTTTGAATGTGAAATAAATTACATCAAAACTTCTTAACAAATATTTTTATATTAGCGAAAACACTTGAGTGAAATAAATGACATAAAAACTTCTTAACAAATGTTTTTATATTAAAGAAACGCTTTTTTTGAACAATTTACTGATAATGGTTTTTTTTAAAGTATAATTGGCATTTAAATATATTTTTTTAATTTATAATATATAAATTGTTAAAGAGTGCATTTTTTATAATAGTTGTTAAGAATTGAAAATAATTAAAAAATAAAAAATTGTTTTGTTTTTATAAATGATCACATTCTACGACAACGAAAGTCTCTTTAACAAAATTTTAATATAATAATAATAACTAAAATTAATGCATTTGAAAAGATAAATAAAATTTCAATGAATAAAAAATACAAATGTTTTAAAAAAGTCGTTACAATTAAATAAGTTTGATTTTAAATGCTTTTATATTATCAAAACGGTTATTAATAAAGTAACAAAACACTTCTAATGAATTTTTATAATTAGTATTAATAAACTGTTGCTTTTTTTTACTAATATAAATATGTATTTTTTATGATAAATGTTTATCTTTTGAAACATATTTAAAAAAACAAACAAAGTACATATGTTAAAGCAAACAATGAAATGGCTTTTTTAATGCATAAATTGAATAGAAAAAGCATTTTAGCTTGTTGAGTTTTGTTTTAAATGAGTTATATATTTTTTTGCGTGTGTTTTTGCTTTAGTGAAGAATTTTTTTTTCTTTTCTCTTTCATTAAGATTTTCTTGTCTTTTTTAGATTCAGGTCAGGATATCAAGATCAGGTCAGAATATTAAGATCAGGTCAGGTTATCCTGCTACTGGTAACATGTAACCCAGTACAATCTGCTTCATGTCCTGCTGCCTTGTAAGAAACGCCTTTTTAGGCAAAGGCTAGGAGATGCCAACTCCAACTTAAAACACTGTCTGCCTTGGGGCTCTTGGTTAAGTAAAGGCTAGAGATGGTGTCTCGATAAAAATACTTATCTTGAGCAGATGTCATATGTAACCGGCTACTGTCTTGTAGAAGGCCTTCTAGGCAAAGACTTAAGGGGTTAACAGATTCTATCTGTTGACAAGCCTCGCACCCCTTCTTCATTTATTAGGCTGGCGCAGATGTATCTTTAATACATTGTTTCCAGTTTAGGATGTTGAATGCTGGATCTTCTTGACTCAATGCATAAGTTTTGCTTGTGTCTCTGTTTTTATGACTAGGCAACTCATTCTATTAACTCCTAATAAGAGTCCAGCTCTAAAACTCAGCTTTATGGTTCCGAGGCCGGCTGGTAGTCAGGTTTCCTGAACACTGTGGTAGCTCTCAGAGAGGCTGATTCCATAAACAGCAGAAAAACATCAAAGTATTAACAGTGCCATGTTGCACATAGATGGCGACCCTGTTTGTACTTTTGGTGTGCATTGCCGAGGCAACATTTGGAGCCCTTTGTTACAATTAGGGTTTATTAATAGTAATGAGGCAATTGCTTGGCTATTTAACAGTGTTCTGAGTACTATCTATGCTTTGAGTCAAGTTCTTCAATCAAATTTAAAAATGAATAATGTACCAAAAACTATAAAACACAAAAAACCATCATCATCACCAAGTTCTCTAAACCTATCATTCAATAATATTTGTGGTCTTTGAAGTAACTTTTCCTCTGCTGAATCTTATCTTTTGCAAAGTTCACTAGAACTACTTGCTCTTTGTGAGACTAATTTAAGTTCAGCTGTCTCATCTTGCGATCATAGTGTTGATGGTTATCTTCCTTAAATTCGTAAAGACTCCAATAGTCACATGCTTGGCCTGGGCATTTACATTCGTAAGAATTTACCCATTTGTCGGGAAACTAGGTTTGAATCCACAGACTATTCTTTCATGTGCTTTCGTTTACCACCACTTCACTCTATCGCCTTTCTCTTTGTTCATTATCGCTCTCCTTCATCTCAAGACTGGACTCTTTTTAATGTTATTTCTGATCATAATGACCAAGCCCTCTCTCTTTATCCATCAGCTAATATAGTTGTTGTCAGTGACATTAATACTAAACTTTCTAATAGTAGACTTTCCAATTTGTTTTCCAGACAACCCAAATCATTTACCTTCTCTACTCCACTTATGCCTTGTTTCTGATTCAAGTCAGTGCTCAGTTTCTCCACATTCACCCCTTAGGTGCTTCTGATCATAGTTTAATCTCTCTAAAATTATTATCTCATTCTTCTTCATCACCTAAATTCCCTAATATCGTACCTCTTACAACTACAGTAAAGCTGACTGGGATTCTTTCCGTGATTTTTTTCATGATGGCCCTTGGGTGAAAATCTTTTGTCTTCCTATCGACAAATGTGCTTCTTACATAACTTCGTGGATTCAGGCTGGCATGATATCTTTGTTTCCTCTCGACAATTCCAGGTCAAGCCTCACTCTTCTCCATGGTTTTCCTCACACTGTGCTGCTGCGATTGCTAATCGAAACCGTTACTTCCATATTTATCAGCAACACAATTCTCCAGAAAAAAGACGTCTTTTTATTACTGCTAGAAGCCATTGTAAAAAGGTTTTCTCTAACGCCAAAGCCAGATATTCTCAGGTCATGAAATCTCGTATCTCATCTCAAAAATTAGGCTTTCGTGACTTCTGGAGAATCTTTAATAGTATTAATAATAAGGGCAAATCTTCAAGTCCACCTCTCTTGTATGGTTCAGACTTTGTCACCACACCTAAAGACAAAGCTGAATTGTTTGATAAAAACTTTTCATCAATATCATCTCTTGATTCCACTAGTTGCATTCTATCTGATATTGCCAACAAACAGGTTGATCCGTTGCTTGACATTCGTATCACTCCAGCTTCTGTATCTAAAGTGATTTCCTGCCTAGATTCTTCTACAGCTTGTGGCCCAGACAACATACCTGTTATTGTCTTGCAGAAGTGTTCTCCGGAGCTATCGTCTATACTCTCAAAACTATTCAACAAATGTTTATCAGAGTCTTGTTTTCCAGCCTGCTGGAAAGCGGAATCTGTTATCCCTATCTTCAAAAATTCTGGAGAGCGATCTGATTTAATAAACTACCGTCCCACTAGTCTTCTTCCTATCATAAGCAAGATTTTTGAATCTTCAATTAACAAACACTTAATTTCTTATCTTGAATCTAATAACTTACTTTCTGACCATCAATATGGATTTTAATCAGCTCGTTCCACAGCTGATTTGCTATCAGTAGTAGCTAATCGGTTTTATTTAGGTTTGTTAACAGTAATAACTGATAGGTTTAGGCATTAGATAAAGATGGTGAGGTTAAGGTCATCGCACTTGACATTTCAAAAGCTTTTGATAAAGTTTAGCATGCTGGTCTTTTCATTTGAGCTTGAAAAGGATCTCACTTCTGCTGTAGCAGAAGTGAGATCCAAAATGGGGCTCACAGTGGTGAACTTCAATAGCTGGTGAACTTCAATAGCACTTCTTGGGCATGGGGCTCACAGTGGCTGGTGAACTTCAATACAGATAAAACTCAATTTTTTCAGCCAATTGTTATCGCAATAATTTAGATCTTCCTATATTTATGAACGGTAATGTACTCGATGAGTTATCTACTCTTCATCTTCCAGGATTAACTCTTACTTCTAATCTTTTTTGGAAACCATATATCAAACCAGTTGCAAAAATAGCATCTGCTAATGTTGCATCTCTTTATCAAGCTTGACACTTTCTTTCTTCCGATTCTATTCTCTATCTCTATAAATCTCAAATCCAGCCTTGTATGGAATACTGTTGCCATATCTGGGGCGAATCTTCTAATAATGCCCTTTCTTTTTTAGACAAGGTGCAAAAACGCATTGTAAACATAGTTGGACCTTATCTTGCAGCCAACCTCTAACCATTATCACATCGTCGTAATGTTGCTTCTCTTTCTCTTTTCTACAAATACTATAATGGGCACTGCTCTAAAGAGCTAGCGTGTCTTGTGCCATCTACTAAAATTCATTCTCGTGATACTCATCATTCAATTAAGTCTCATCCTTTTTCTGTGACTGCTTGAACTGCTTGGTTGCTTAAAGCCTTGTTGGAAGCAGAGATGTTTACAAAAAAAAGTCAAATAAAGTTTTTGTAGCGCATTTTAAAATTTTGAAATCTCAAAAGCTGTGGTCAAATTGTCAAAGGAAAATCTAATTTGCCTAGTCATATAAAGACGTGCGATTGCACATCTTCCTGTGAAAGACAGAGGCATTTAGAGCCCTTGGATAAATGTTGACTATTGCAAAAGTAATAAATCTCAAGCAACACTGTTGTAAGTTCTTTCAAAGAATGGGGCGGCAAAAAAATTAATGGTTTGTAGTTCGAAACAACTGCCTCAAATACTGGATGAAAAAATGGGGCATGTACTATTATTGAAACAAAACTTGAGAAGGACCGACTCTTTTTTACAGATCAGTAATGTGAAAATGTCTGGAACCAGACAATACTATTCAAAAAATTTTAAGTCCAATTAGAGAACATTGACAAGTTCCAATTCCTGTGTTGTTTCTCCAGGGGTGTGGTATATGCATTATTTTACCATGTATAAGGATGTAAAGGCCTATACGCACACATTTATATATATGCATATATATATGCATATATATATATATATATAAATATATATATATATATATATATATATATATATATATATATGTATATATATATATATATATATAAATATATATATATATATATGTATATACATATATATATATATATATATATATATATATATATATATATATATATATATATATATATATATATATATATATATATACATGCATATATATATATGTGTGTGTGTGTATAGGCCTTTTCATCTTTATATGTGGTAAAATAATGCATATACCACACCCCTGGAGAAACAACACAGGATGAATATATATATATATATATATATATATATATATATATATATATATATATATATATATATATATATATATACATATATAAATGCAACACGGGATAAATATATATATATATATATATACATATTTATATATATATAAATGTATATAAATGTATATATATATATATATATATATATATATATATATATATATATATATATATATATATATATATATATATATATATATATATATATATATATATATATATATATACTTGTAACAACAACAAAAAAGTAACAACAAAAACTATATACAAAATTAATAACATAATTTAGATATATATATATATATATATATATATATACATATATATATATATATATATACATATATACATATATATATATATATATATATAAATTAAAATAAATAACATAATTTATATATATATATATATATTTATATACATTTATACACATATATAAATTATATATATACATATATAAATTTACTTAACAAACGAGCTTAGCTCGTTTGTTAAGTAAATTTAATGGTGATGTAATAATGTGGTATTTTTCTGTCCAGCATAAATTGCAAAATTTACCACAGGTTTGAATGGCTCCACTTGATCAAAAATATTCCATTTTAGTATAAGCTCTAAAGCTTTATTTTTGCATTCCCACACAAATTTTGAAAGTTCAGTGGAGTTGGTCTTACTTTCATAAATTAAAGAGTTTCTATGTTTATACCACCTGTCTTTGAATTTTTCTCAGTAAGGCCAATGCAATAATATCCTTCTTCTTCTTGGTGAGTTTTTACGTTGCAAATATAAATAAGATTTTTTGTAAGGCATTTTCCTTTGAATAGGCATAAGGTAGTTTGTTGTCAATTGCATAATTGGTTGGCATTTTCATGAGAATTAAAAAGTATACTTTTATTATGAGAAGTAATAATACTCTTGATGTTTGGAAGGCAGCTATAACTAACCTTTAAGTTGTTTGAGTTAAAAAGTTTGCGAAGTTTGTTTAGGGAAACATTTATCAATTGTACTCAAAAAGTTTTTGCTACACTTGTTATGGCGTTGAGCGGTGGGTTAAACCAGATAATTATACTTTTTCAAGATTTTGTATCATAATTTTGAATATTTGGAATGAAATTGATCTTATCTTTGAATCCACAAGAATTAAGAGCATTATTATAAAATGATGCGGCTCTCAAAAGCTTCTTTGTTTGAAGATATATTACTGATGCAATTAGAGATCATTTTTGGTATCGATTTTATGATGCTTGGTCTCAAATATCGTCAGTTATATTAAGTAATTACAGTTATGATGCTTAAAAATATTATGATGCTTAAAGAAATATTAACAATTTTTTTAGAAAACATTATGATGAAAACATTGTGAATAAATATAAGAAAAACAACCGCTGCTGACAATTATTTTTGTAATGAATTTATGAATGATACAAAACATTATAAAAAATTGTAAACTTTAATTGTAAATTTTAAAAGACTAATACTAAAACACTATTTCAATAAAAATAAAAATAATAGTAAATATAAAAACATTTGTGGATTTTTTTCAGAAAAATGTGGTAAAAGGCTCATATTTAGATAAAAAGTAAAAGACTCATGCGAGAATCTTGAATAGCTTATAGAGCCACCACACACTTGTGTTTCTCAACTATATGAATGATCTTTAAAATTTTCTTACCAATAAAGTAGCTATGTTTGCTTAATGAGACAATAATATACCTTGCTCAAAAAAGTTATGAGATTTTAATTACTTCAAAAAAACAGCTGATCTTGAATGTGATCTCTCTTCTAAGATAGCACCTGTTTATTTAAACCTCATTCCATTCTATAGCTCTATAAATCTAGTTTTCATACTTATATGAGACAACGATACTTAATGAGACAATGATATACAACAGGAATTACTTAATGAGACAACGATATACTATAGCTTTCAATAGCTCTATAAATCTAGTATTCATTCTTGTATAGAATAGCGTTTTCATACTTGGGTTGGTTCTTCTAATAATGCTCATTTTCTTTTAAACATAATTCAAAAACATATTATAAATGTAGTTTGACCTGCTCTAACCCCAAGTTTGTGGTTCTGTCCCATTTGTCAATTGGTTACAATTTTTTTCTATTTTCTAAAACTACTATCATGGTCACTGCTCAAGCGATGTACATCTCTCGCACATCTCTTGTTTAATCTCAAAAACTGTTATAATACTAAAAAGTTTTTTACCTCAAACTTAAATACTTTAGAATATAAATACTTTAGAATATAAACACAACACTTCCTGTCATTTTGTTTTCTTTACTTATGCAGTTTACAATTTTTTTAAGTCTCAACCATTTTCTTCTTATTCAACTTTTTTTCTTTGTTTTCTGTTAACTACCAACTTATAAAAATCTTATGAAATTTTTCTTTATTAAAAGTGAATTTGTTAAATATATATTGAAATATATATTAAAATGTAAAATTTTGTATCATAATAAGGATTAAATTTTTTTTTAATAGCAGTTATAAAATTAGTAAATAAATAAAAAAAAAAAAAAGATATTGAAAAAAGTGCAAGCTAAAGCTGATACCATTTATTTAATATACCACACACAATATATATATATATATATATATATATATATATATATATATATGTATATATATATATATATATATATATATATATATATATATATATATATATATATATATATACATATATATATATATATATATATATATATATATATATATTTAAACGTCATCACTTCTAACAAGGCTGCAAGCGACCACTATTAGAACTGGAAGTTACTGGAAGAGAATAGATAAAGTTAATAAGGCAAGATAGTGATTAACAGAAAATGTACAATAAAGTAGGTGGCACAAAAGAGTAGCATCTATTATATTATTTAGAAAATAGAGAAAGAGAAGCAACATAATGACATTTGATCATTAAAAGATCAAAAGCACATAAAAGAATAGTCTGTTGATTCACACTTTTTCCAATAAATGGGTGAATTGTTACAAATGTAAATGCTAAGGCCATGCATGTGACTATTGGAGTCTTCACAAATTAAAGGAAGATTACCATCAACACTAAGATCACAAAATGAGACAGCTAAATTCAAGTTAGTCTCACAAAGAACAAGTAGGCCTGGTAAAATTTGCAAGCGATAAGACTCAACAGAAAAAAAGTTACTTTGAAGACCACAAATATTTATAAACTATAAATTTAGAGAACTCATTGATGGCAATGGTTTTATGTTATAGGTATTATTATGTTATGGTATTACAGTTTTTGGTACTTTGGTCAATTTTGGATTTGTTAAAGAATTTGACTTTAAGAACAGATAGTATTCACTATACTATTTAATAGTCTAAGCAATTGCCTCATTACAATTATTAAAGCTGTAACAAAGGGCTTCAAAAGTGGCATGGACAATTCACACTGAAAGTAAGAACACGGACACCATACGTGCACAACATGGCACTGTTAGTAATCTGATACTTTACAGCTGTTGATGGATTCAGCCTCTCTAAGAGCTACCACAGAGATCAGGAAACCTGACTACCAGCGTGCCTCAGAACAATAAAACTGAGTTTTAGACCTGCACCCTCATTGGGAGATAATAGAATGAGTTTCCTTGTCATAAAAACAGAGACACAAGCAAAACTTAGGTATTGAGTCAGAAAGATCCAACATTCGAAATCCTAAACTGGAAACAATGTATTATGAATACATACTATGACAGCCTAATAAATAAAGAAGGGGTGCGAAGGTCATCAGTCTACTAGACAGTAGCCAGATGCATTTAATGTCTGCCCAAGAGAGGGGTATTTTTATCAAGACACTATCTCTAGCCTTCACTTAACCAAGAGCCATAAGACAGGGAGGGTATTACGACAGAGTTGGCTTCTCTTACTCTTTGTCAAAAAAAAATTATCAGGACATGATTATTTTTGTTATTCCTAAATTTACATACTGCCAAAACTTTTTTAACTTTGAACATTTAAACATTCTTTTGAATTAGTTTATACTGAAAACAATAGGCACTTATTAATTGTTAAAAGTATTTTTACCATAATTCTGCAAAGCCATATTTTTATAAAAAGTGATTTACAAGAAATTACTTTGACACATATATTCCTATTTAAGTTGATTAAAATAAAAAATGATCAAGCATTTACTAGCTTAAACACAATTTTTATTTTTGATGATTACTACTTACTCAAGGTGAAGTAGTTCCAAATAAAATAAATTGATATCTATTAAAGATTAACAATGTTACCATATGTTTTTAATAATCCTATATGATTCAGTAATGTCTCACTATCATTGTCAGCATCATCACCATCATCGTCATAATCAAATTTTTCTGAAAGCAGAGAATTCGATGAGGAAGTCAAAATAATAACAAAAAAATAAACATATAATTAGAGTGACAAACGACAATCAGAAAAATTTATATTATACAAATAATAATAAAAAATGTGTACTTGCAAAATCCTCCACCTCCTTCAATAACTTGAATTTTGGAATACTTGAAATGGCACGTTTTAACTTTTCAAACGTAGGATTTTCATCATAATCGAACCATTTCTTTATCATTTCATATGCTTTGTCTTCTTGTTTTATTAAATTTATAGAATCATTTCTAATTGCTTCTAAAACATACGGTTTGACTTTTAAGTAAATACCAATCTCAAACCAATCTTGAACAAGTAGTTTAGACAACTTAATTTGAAATTGAGGATATTGTAGAACTTTATCCATTCATACTAAAAAACAAAGCAAAACTTAAAATTTAATCAAATAATATACTTCATAATATTTAAAAAAAATGTTGCAATCTTATGTTGCAATCTTATGTTGCAATCTTATGTTGCAATCTTTGGAGATTTATTAGAAACAATGGACAAACTAACCAAGTTTATTAGTCATTAAAAAAATCAAGCATAGTGATAATTAAAAAATCATAGAGCGCAAGTGTAATAGTTTGTTTAACATCATAAAATCATTTTTACCTACTCTTCATAATCTTAATTTTAGGAGATTTATTAGCAACAATGTACAAACTAACGAAGTTTATTAGTCATTAAAAAAATTAAGCCTAGTGATAATTAAAAAGATCATAGAGCCTAATAGATCATAGAGTCTAATAGTTTGTTTGACATCATAAAATCATTTTTACCTACTCCTCATATAGAATAATAACTTTTTTTAAATATACCTCCATCAAACATTTTTTAGTGTTTCGATGGTTTGCTATAAATTTATTTACCACATTTTAAAATAATGTTTGTGTATAAATATGATAAAAACGAAATTTGTGTAAGATTGATAAGAAGAATTACTTGTATATAGTTATAGGAAGCTCGCAGAAGACTTAAATCATTCTTGTCATCGAGTACCTTTTTCCGAGACATGTTATACACATAAAAAATTAGCTGCATACGTAATAGATATGTATGCGTTATATATATACCTTTTTATCGATTATATTATATATATTTTTTATCAATTTGTACTAAAAGTTAAGTTACATTTATTTATTTTTATTTAAATTTAAAAAAATTCCTTATAGTTGTTTAATTTGACTAATGTAGGTTTTAGCTTTATTTTCAGAGAGTCTTCATTGTTTAAGTTTAACGTTTCGTTTTCGTTTCTGGAAACTAATTTGTTAAATAAATAGAGACTAAAATGGTCTTACCTTGTGAAGTAAACCTAAGTTCTTTGATATATTTGTTAAAGAATACAAAGTTTTTAGGAGTTTTAACTTCATCAATTAGAACTCCTAAAAACTTTGTATTCAGAGCTCTTTTGATGGTTATATTTTCTATATTAATTGTTGGTAGGTTCAGGGGCATTTTTTTAATTTGTTGTTTAGAGTGGAATAGTATATACTTGTTTTTTCTATATTAAGTGACAGTTTATTTGATTTGAACCATATATTAATTTTTTAGTTTAGCATTTGTTTTTTCAAAGTGGTCTTTGATTGTCTTTGATGAATAAAATAAGTTTGTATCGTTGGCAAACATAGTTTAAAAGATATTAGAGGCATTTGGAACATCGTTTATATAAATAAGAAACAAGTAAGGAGCAAGAATGGAACCTTGAAGTACACCACATTTTGTTTATAGTAAATTTGAGTTGCTTTTTTTATCTATAATAACACACTTTCTGTTATTAAGGTAGTTTTTAAATTTAAGCTTAAATTTAACCAATTTAAGCTTGATTTTTTATACTATACTTTTCATTTTTGTTAGTAAAATCTTGTTTGACGGTGTCAAATGCCTTTGACAATTCAATAAAGATCCCTAATGTGAATTTTTTTATTTAAATGATCTATTTATCCTATTTGAGAGGTCAAGGATTGCATGCTCAGTTGAGTGTAGCTATTGAAAACCATATTGACTTTTATTGATAATTTTGTTAGTTTTTAAATATTCATTTAGTTTTTTATAGATATTCCTTCTTGATGTTTCGAGAATACCAAAAAGATTGAGAATGGTCTATAATTGTTTAAAGAATTGATTTCTCCTGATTTATAGATTGGTATAATTTTAGAGGTTTTTAGTTTATTAGATGCAATACCTGTTGTAACTGATAAACTAAATACTTGGTAAATTGGATTACATATCTCCTCAAAAACATCTGACACTACTTTGCAAACTATGTCATCAAACCCTAGGGACTTGATTTTAAGTAATTTTATAGCTATTTCATGTTTGTCTTGATTTATTTCATTGAAATTTAAAGAACAGTGTGAGCCTGTTAAGTAACTTTTAAATGTATTATTTGGGCATTGAATTTTTTATGCAAGATCAGCACCAATGCTGGCAAAGTGGTTGTTAAATTCATTGGAAATATCTCGCTTATTGTTTATTCACCTTTTATTAATTATTACTCTAGAAGGCATTTTGTTAAAATTAGATTTACTTTTACCAAATATTTCCTTCGTAATATTTCCCATGTCTTTTATAAGTCTCTATTAAATTTGATTAGAATAATATAAAATTTTAAATTGGTCTTTTTATCTTTTTAAATAGGTATTTGTATTGCTTGAAGAGGAATAGGTTCCCTTCACTTCTATTTTTTAAATATAATATGTGTAGTTTTTGTTTTTGTTTTGAGCATTTTCTTATTTCTTTTGTTATCCATAGACAATTTAATTATTTTGCGTCAATTTCTTTTTCTTGAATTGGAAAACCTTTATGATATTGTAGGATTTATAAATCTATAAAGTGGATGTAGGCAGAGTTTGTGTTTCCTAGTTTAAATTATTGGTAGACCTTTTGCCAATTTGTTGGCTATAGCAAGTCCTTAAATTTTTTAGATGTTTCATCGATAATTCTTTTATAATATACGATATTTGAATTATTAATTTTTGTGGAATTTAGTGACAAAAAGAAGTATATTGGAAAGTGATCTGAAATATCTGTTTCATTATTGCTGATTTTAGAGAAGTATATTGTATTGAGTTAATAGATTTGTATGTTACCCTGGTAGGTTTATTGATAATAAGGAAGATATTAAGTTGAAACATGTCGTCAAAGAAATTTTTAGTAATCACATGCTCGTTGTACATAAAAATAAAGATAATATAAAGCAATCAAAGGTGCTAAAGTTAATAAGTTAGTTATTTGGATTATAATTCATCATTAAGTTTATTTATATTTTGGACAAGAAGAAAATAAAAATAATATTTTCAATTTACAAAACTATTTTATACTTTTTAAATATATCTGTATTTTATTATAGTTTATCGAAGTAGATATTTTGCATTAAACAAAAACAAAAAAAAGCAATTTAAGACAGGTATTGTTTTCTTTTTTTTCAAATTTTGCTTACATTAAAATGTCACAGTGCAATTATATATGCCATATATAGAGTGTTACAATTAAAAACATTTCCAATATCAGCATAATTAAAATAAGAAAAAAAACACTCACATATATACATATATAAATATAAGCATATATACACTTTCAAATGTGTAGATGCGCACTTAAATAAACTGCTAATAACGAGATATAAGCTAGGATCTTAAAGATCACAAGATCTTGTCAACAGAACCTTATAAAATATAAACAAGCAAAATAAAGACAAGTAAAACATACTAAAAAATAAAGTTAAAATTAAAACAAAAAAAGTACTAAAAATCGAAGTTGAATAACAATTATTAAAAAAGTATCTGAGTATGTTATTAAGTGAAAAAATACATTTTTTCAGATTGAGCTTGAAAAGGTATAAAAGGAATTAAAAGGAATTTGATAGATCAAAATTTCGCAAACAATATTATTCTATAGGTGGGGTCCATGAAAAGCAATGTAATATTGCACTTTGGTTTGTAACAATTTTTAACTTTAGCATGAACACAAAAAAAAACTTTTTTTTAAAATGATAAAAAGTATTTTTGTGATGATAATGGAGCAGATAGGTAAAATTTATTTCAATTATAAGTTATTATTTTCCATTAGGAGAAAGTTGTGTATGTTGAGCATGTTAACAGTCTATTGTTTTTTGAAGCCAAAATATTATATTAGTTATATTTAATTTTGCAGAATTTAATCTTTTATCTTGAAGAATATAATTGATTAGTTCATTTAAAAAAAAAAATTTATACCAAAAACTCTGTTATTTTCAACACACCCAATCTCATCTTAGGTAACCAGTTACTTAAAATGAGCTATTTTTAATGGAACTAAAAACTCACAAAAAAAATAACATATATATAAACAAAAAAATAATCACACAAAAATTTTTTAAAAAAGTGTATCTTTAAGGACTATACTTAAGTAAAAAGTAATTATCTCAACTATAAAAAAAAACAAATATATCCTCTCTAAAAAAGCTTGCGATACTATTTTTTGAAATAACTCTCACTCTTGAAGTATCAAAATAAAGCTCCATGGAAAACAACTTTAAAAGAAAGCGCTTTTCTTAATAAAAACCCACATTTCATCTTGAGCCTCTAAATACGTATCAGCTTTAGTAAATTTACCAAGTACTATCATAATTTAAATAGCATGACAACAGCTTATTAATTATCTCATTTAACCCATGGAATTAGCAGTAGATAAGCATAAAATATTGAGGATGTAATAAATTTTTGATGACCTTGTTTCGTTCTGACGTAATTACAAAACATTTAATAATAAAAAAGTATAACGGGGATGGTAAATTTTTTTAACAATAAAATATTCAAAGAATATTAACTATACAACCAAGAAAATAAAATAAACAATACCGTCAACCTTTTTTTTTTTTTTAAACATCTTTGCTTCCAACAAGGCTGCAAGCAACCACTAATTAAAGTTGGAAGTTACTGGAAGAGAAAAGATGAAGTTGTAGAGCAAGATAACGATTTACGGACGACTTAAAGGATTGCAAATTATTTAAATCAGGAAAGCAAGGTGAAGGAAGCGAATTCCAAAGAGCTGATGTTCGAGGAAAAAACTAGACGAATAAGCATTTTTGGAGCACTTAGGAACAGTCAGTCAGTTAGGAAAAATGATGAGACTTAATTGAATGATGAGTAACACAAGAATGAATTTTAGTAGATGGCACAAGAGACACAAGCTCTTTAGAGCAGTGCCTATTATAGTATTTGATGTACGATGATGTACTAATGGTTGGAGGTTGGCTGCAAGAGCAGGTCCAACTATGTTTACAATGCGTTTTTGCACCTTGTCTAAAAGAGAAAGGGCATCATTAGAAGATCTGCCCCAGATATGGCAACAGTATTCCATACAAGGCCAGATTTGAGATTTTACAGATTTACAAGTAAGAAAGTGTCGAGCTCAATAAAGAGATGCAACCTTAGCAGATGCTAATTTAACTTGCATGAATATCCTTTACCAAAAAAAAAAATCAGTAGTATTTTACGAAAAAATCAGTAGTCTACCCTTAAAAGAGGTTATATTGTCTAAAGAACCTGGTCATCTTATGCAACCTTTCCCTATATTATGGAAATGTTTAATAATTCTTTTCTTGTTAGCTAGCTCAAGCTTAGAACTAAGTATGTATCTTTATTATTAAATCTTAAATTTTACTATGGTTTTATATTAAATAAAAATAAAAAATTGAGAGATTAAATTTTGAGAACAGAAAAGAAAAATTGGCAATTGTTGTTAAACTGTTGAGTTGTTTTGTCCAAATCAAATTCTAGTAAATAATTTAATAATTAATTATTTAAATTTGATTTTAAAGAAGTTGAAAAAGATTTTTATTCATTTAACAATGTAAAAAAATTTAATTTTAAATTTAGAATTAATGACATATGGTGCCAACAATGTTATAAACAGGAAATTTAATCACCATTACATTTACAATCAAACTGAGATTGATTATGTTGCACTTTGAAACCTTTATTTGTATTGTACTTTAAATTAAGTTTTTATTTGTTGCAGGTATTTTTTAAATGCTCAAAAGATTTTTTAATTATGTCCAGAGTTGCTTGTTGCTTCGCCTTAGTTAAATCACTCATATTGAGTAACAACTTTAAGGCAGCCATTGCACATAGTAAGTGTTTTTTATAATTTATTACTTTGTTTAATATTAAAATCTTTCCTTCTCAAAAACTCTTTGTTTTTTTTTGTTTTTATTTTAGATTTATTGTTGATTTGAAATGGAAAAGAAAGGAATGACTGTATTTTGTGTAGTTGGGTTGACTTTTTTATTTTTTGTGAAATATCTGTATATCTATATTGTAAATGTATGTAGGATTATGTTATATAATATTGTTATGTGCTTATTTAAACTTTATCTAAATTGTTAACAATTTTTTTAAATTTTTCAATTACTAATTTGTTATTTTATCGGCAAATACACAAATTTGCCGCTAAAATGAAATGTAAATTACCAAAAATTTAAATATTTATGTATATCAAAAAAAATGTCTTTAGATAATATTTTCAATGACATACAATCTATTTTATATCTAAATTGTTTGCTAGACATAAACTTTTATTATATTAAATAATAAAAGTTTGTCTTGCAAATAATTTAGATACATAAATTAAATTTATTTTAAACTTTGATATGAACACAATATTAGCAGCAACAATCATTTTATTTGCAGAAACTGCAAATAAAATGATTGTTGGCAGCTGTTGTTTGCAGATTGTTGGCAATCTGGCAGCTGCGATAACCAAACCTTCCATTGATTAACAAAAAAAAACCCATTGTATTTCAACGGAAATATCCCTTTATTTACGGAAACTTTTGTTTACATGGGATTGTTTTTTCTAAAAAATAACAGGAAGTTTGGCCATTCCAGCTGCTGGAAAATTTCCGTAAAAAATGCAACATTTTTTTAACAGCTTTGTAACAAAAAATTAAATTTATTTAAAATTGCAACAAAAGAGAAGTAGTATCAACAACTATTTTTTACATAACGTTTATTATTTAAGTAAGGAAAATTGGGACAAAATGGCTTTTCATATTTCAACTCAACAAAAAAACTTAAATAAAAACAATGTATTTACATTTTTATTATTTTAAAATGCTAATTGGTTTTTTTTTTAAATTTTTAACGGAGTTTAAAGGCATAAGTTTACTTTTAGCTCATACAAAAATACCTCGGTTCTGGTTATTCTTAATGGATGGTGTAACTTTTTAAGAAATATTTTATTTAAATGTGTGCTTATTTTGTTTTATTTTAATTAGAGTAGTTGATAGTTGGGAGTAAAATTTTGTAAAATTGGTGGCAAAAGTTGCATAACAAGTCATCTTACCCCAGTCACGTGACCAGATAAAACATGTATTAACTAATTTTTTTATTTTCATTTAAAAATTTTCTACTTGCAAACTAAAAATTCATGCAATTAATGAATCATAATGATAACATAAACATACTGCCTTTGTATCATTTTTTCACGACTGATAGTTTTGCAATAACTCAAGGCTTTCAAAATGCTTGCCATCCACGTCTTCCCCTTTTTATTTTAAATGAGGTATTTTAAATCAATGTCTTCTTGTAATACAAGACTCTTAGATTTTTTCCTATACTGTTCCAAAGAGATTTTTTGAACATATTCTTTTTTGTAATAAATTTGAAAAATGTTTTAATATAAACAGTCCATGGTATTGGATTTGGTAAGAGCCTTGAATTAAAATTAGTTTTTGAAACAACAAAGTTGTTAATTGAAAATTGAGAAGGATATTTTTGCGTGAATTTTTATTAAAGTGCAACTTAAATACGGAAAGAGAATGTCAATGTTTTGTTTTAAACATGAATTGTAGAACTTGATGTATATTAATTTAATGAACACTTGAGGCACAAGGTTTCCTGGAAAAAGATTTGAAATGGAAACTTCTGTGTGCACCTTATACAATCCTGCATGCTTTTGTTTGCTATAAAGCTTATTTTACCATAATTCTTACTACTATATACATTATTCATTAGGAGATAAAATTGTGAATAAACGAAAAGTATTTTTTTTTTGAATATGCAGTGCTGAGAAATGGTTAGGTTTTATTTAATATAGAAATATTTCTTGAGATTTTGTTTTTAACATATTTTATATGTGGTTTTCATGACAAATTTCCACCTAGTATTACATCAAGAAAATTAAAGATTTGTTCCTTTTAATAAATGTTTTATTGATAAAGAGATTCTGTAACTTAAAATAACTTTAGATTTTTCTTCATTTAATGAAAGTCTGTTACTTGTAAGCTACTCGTTTAATTTTAGAAGTTCTTTATTAAATATATTACAGAAAACATTTTTAACCTTTAAGCTCTGCTCAATTTTTTTAAGGTTTGACCACACAGTGTGCAGTATTTTTAGCTATAGTTGTAAGTATATGAAAAATAAAATCTAGTAATGTTATTGTAACATTTGAATCTTGAAGTACAGTTTTTCTGAAAAGCAAATGAGTATATTTACATAACCTATATAGATTAACACCATACCTATCATAAAATTTATACAGTGTTGGTCTAAAAACATTTTTTTTGTTAGGAAATTTTTTACATAGCCCTTTTTATTAATAAAGAGACACTTTTTGAGAAAAAAACAGGCCAAAACATTTATGTAGGTAATAATATTAAATTTTTTTACGTCACATAAGAATATTCAAATTGAATAAATAAAACAAAATAAAACAGTTTTATTTCACATTTAATTTGTGGCCATGGTTTCAACAAAACTTTGAGTAAATAATTAAGGAAACCAACATAGTACCTTTTCAAAGTTGCTTTGAAAATATATTGACACTACGAACATGAAAATACATCTCTGTACTTGTAGAGTACTTGTGTTTTACCTTTTAACTAAATATAGCTTTATTACATGTTCTTTAGTTCTTTTTACATATAATTATAAATAAATAATGTCTTTAAAAGAAAGTTGATAAGAATTATAAATAACATTTTAAGCCTAAGTTAACTTTTTAGGGTTAGAAAAAGAGAACAAAATTATATATACATTCAAATCAGTTATTTATCATTAGAATCATTATTCTTACTATTTTTGAGCTCATCAATAGTGTTTTCAAATCAGGAAGTCAAGATGTAACTGGTTTTAATAGCAAAAATATAATCAAAGTTTATAATAAAACCATGTGAAGTTGTTGTTTTCGCGGACTGCTGTGGATCATTGATTTGAAATAAAAAGTCAGACATGCAATGCAACCTTCAGTTTTTGAGTTTTAGAGTTTAAAATGTATAGGTATTCATATCTAGCAAGAATGCCAAAAGGCGTACTTCAGGGCATAAGAGTTAATATAAATAATTTTTTATTTTAGTTGAATTAATTTTTTCAGAATATCAACTTTATCTTTAAAGTCTAAAGTTTTAATACAATTGTTCTTGGTTTGCTGAACTTTCACTGACCAGTTCTATGAGCTTTTTCAAGGCTAACATTTTTTAACCACAAATGCTCTACAAAAACTTTAGTGACTTAAATCGATGCCAAGTGTTTGTTTTTTCTCCTTAGAAGTAATTGTGGTCTTAATTTATCGTCAAAATAAGTGTTGGTAAAAATTTAAGCCTAATTTGATTTCTTCTATATCTTTTTCTAATATTTAATTCTGTTTATATAACATAAAAATTGTTAAACACCTTTTTTTCTTGTTGCTTCGTTCGTAAATTCTTTGAACATTTATTGCATCATTTCTTTTACATGATTTATTGTAATAATATTCTATGCCTTTTTTTTAAGGAAGGGGAAAAACTTATTTAAGTAGTTTCTTTATTAACTGAAGTTTACTAATATATATGAGCATTGAAATGTTTATGTTATTTGCTTTATAATTAAATGTAAAAAAGTTCTTTCTGCCTTAGCTTTTCCTTATTTTTATATGTAGAAAAAAAAAAAAAAAGATCAAATAATAAGAATTTGAAATAAATACTCATTTAAATCAAGAAAATTTATTAAATAAAAAATCTGAATTAATTTCTAAATGTAGGCACAAAAATAAATACCTCTTAAAAATTATAAAAACAAATGACCAAATTAAACTGTCCCTGTTCCAAAGAAAATTATTTAATAATTACTTTCTGTAACTTCCCGTAAACAAAAAAATATAGTAATTAAAAATATTTTTATAATAATTTATAACTTCCTGTAAAATATTTTTTTCTGTAAATTGAATTTTTTTTGAGATTTAGTAACTCTTCCTCATGATCCAGCAATGGTGAAACTTAAAGTAGAAGATAAAAGTTAGATAAGTGTTTTTTACTAATTTATATATATATATATATATATATATATATATATATATATATATATATATATATATATATATATATATATATATATATATATATATATATATATATATATATATATATATATATATATATAGTCAGGTAAGGTTATCCTGCTTCTGGTAACATGAAACCCAGTACAATCTGCTTCATGTCCTGCTGCCTTGTAGGATATGCCTTTTTAGGCAAAAGCTTAGAGATGCCAACTCTGACTTTAAACGCCTTGGAGCTTTTAATTGAGTAAAGACTAAAGATGGTGTCTCAATAAAAATACTCGTGACATATTTTAAATGCATCTTGCTGCTGTCTTGAAGAAGGCATCCTAGGCAAAGAATTAAGTGGTGCACAGATTCTACCTGTTGACCAGCCTCTCACCGCTTCTTCATCTGGGCTAGCGCAGATGTATTTTTAATACATTGTTTCTAGTTTAGAATGTTGAATGCTAGATCTTCTTGACTCAATGCATGGGTTTTGCTTGTGTCTCTGCTTTTATGACTAGGCAACTTATTCTATTATCTCCTAATGAGGGTACAGCTATAAAACTTAGTTTTATGGTTCTAAGGCCAGCTGGTAGTCAGGTTTCCTGAACTCTGTGGTAGCTCTCAGAGAGGCTGATTCCATCAACAGCTGAAAAATATCAAAGTATTAACAGTGCCATGTTGCGCATGGATGATGTCCCTATTTATACTTTTGGTGTGCATTGCGGAGGCCACATTTGGAGCCCTTTGTAACGGCTTAGGGCTTATTAATAGTAAAAAGGCAATTGCTTGGGCTATCAAAAAGTGTTCTGAGTAGTATCTATGCTTTGAGAAAAGTTCTTCAACAAATTTAAAAATAAATAAAGTACCAAAAACTATAAAACACAAAAAACCATCATTATCACCAAGTTCTCTAAGCCTATCATTAACTAATATTCGTGGTCTTCGAAGTAACTTTTTTTCTTCCAAGTCTTATCTTTTGCAAAGTTTACCAGACCAACTTGCTCTTTGTGAGACTTATTTGAGTTCGGCTGTCTAATCTTGCAATCTTAGTGTTGATGGTTATCTTCCTTTAACTTGTTAAGACTCCAATAGTCACATGCTTGGCCTGGGCATTTACATTTGTAAGAATTCACCCATTTGTCATGAGAGTAGGTTTAAATCCGCAGACTATTCATTCATGTACTTTTGTTTAGCACCACTTCACTCTATCACCTTTCTCTTTGTTCTATATCGGTCTTCTTGATCTCAAGACTGCACTCTTTCTAATGTTTTTTTTCTGATCATATTGACCAAGCCCTCTCTATATCCATTTGCTAAGATTGTTGTTGCCAGTGACTTCAATGCTGACCACACTGAATGGCTTGGCTCTAGTTTCAGTGATTCTGCAGGCACTAAAGCCCACAACTTTTGCCTTTTTTAATCTTTAACTCAAATAGTCAACTTTCCAACTCGCTTTACAGACAATCTGAATCATTTACCTTCTCTACTTGACTTATGACTTGTTTCTGATCGTAGTCAGTGCTCAGCTTCATATTCACCTTTAGGCGCTTTTGATCACAGTTTGATCTCTCTAAAACTAATATCTCATTCTTCTTCATCACCTGAATCCCGCTATTATTGTACCTCTTACAACTACAGAAAAGCTGACTGGGATTCTTTCCGTGATTTTCTTCGTAATGGCCCTTGGCTAGAAATCTTTCGTCTTTCTGTTAACAAATGTGCTTCTTATATAACTTCGTGATATCCAACTGGCATGAAATGTTTAATTCCCTCTCGACAATTCCAGGTCAAACCTCACTCTCCTCCATGGTTTTTCTCACACTGTGCTGCGGCGATTGCCAATTGAAACTGTTACTTCCATATCTATCAGCAAAACAATTCTCCAGAGAACTGACGTCTGTTTATTATTGCTAGAAACCATTGTAAAAAGGTTTTGTCTGACGCTAAAGCCCGCTATTCTCAGGTCATGAAATCTCGTTTCTAATCTCAAAAATTAGGCTCTTGCGACTTCTGGAGAACCTTTATTAGTATTAATAAAAAGGGCAAATCTTTAATTCCACCTCTCTTGTATGGTTCAGACTTTGTCACCTCACCTAAAGGCAAAGCTGAATTGTTTGCTAAAAACTTTTCATCAATATCATTTCTGATTCCACTAGTTGCGTTCTACCTGATATTGCCAACAAACAGGTTGATCCATTGCTTGACGTTCGTATCACTCCAGCTTCTATATCTAAAGTGGTTTCCTGCTTAGACTCTTCCACAACTTGTGCCCCGGACAACATACCTGCTATTGTCTGGCAGAAGTGTTCTCCAGAGCTGTCGTCTTTACTGTCAAAACTATTTAACAAGTGCTTATCAGAGTCTTGTTTTCCAGCCTGCTGGAAAGCGGCATCTGTTATCCCTATCTTCAAAAATTCAAGAGAGCGATCTGATTTGTCTAACTACTGTCCCAAGTCTTCTTCCTATCATAAGCTTTTGAATCTAACTACCGTCTAACTACCATTAGTCTTCTTCCTATCAAGGTTTATGAATCTTTAATTAACAAACACTTAATTTCTCATCTTCAATCAAATATTTTACTTTCTGACCATCAATATGGATTTCAATCTTCTCATTCTACAGCTGATTTGCTAACAGTAATAACCGATAGGTTTCATTGTGTATTAGATAAAGGTGGAAAGATTAAGGCCATCGCTCTTGACATTTCAAAGGTTTTTGATAAAGTTTGGCATGCTGGTCTTGTTCATAAGCTCATTATCTTATGGTGTATCTGGCAAAATCTTTAAGATTATTGAATCCTTTCTTTCCAATTATAGTATAAAAGTTGTCCACGATGGACAGCACTCTTCTTCAAATTCTGTAACATCAGGAGTACCTCAAAGTTCTATTCTTAGCCCTATAATCTTTTTAATTTACATTAATGACCTTCCAGATATTCTGACATCTAAGGTGGCATTGTTTGCTGATGATACTACCATTTATTCTTGTCGTGATAAGAAACCAACACTCTCTGATTGCTTGGATGGGGCATCTAAGCTTAAAAAAGACCTCACTTCTGCTACATCATGGGGCTCACAGTGGCAGGTGAACTTCAATACAGATAAAACTCAATTTTTTTAGCCAATGGCTATCGCAATAATTTAGATCTTCCTCTATTTTTAAACAGTGATGTACTCGATGAGTCATCTACTTTTCATCTTCTAGGATTAACTCTTACTTAGGATCTTTCTTGGAAACCATGTAGCAAATCAGTTGCAAAATTAGCATCTGCTAAGGTTGCATCTCTTTATCGAGCTCGTCACTTTCTAACTTCGAATTCTATTCTCTATCTCTTTAAATCTCAAATCCGGCCTTGTATGGAATACTGTTGGCTTATCTGGGGTGGATCTTCTAATGATGCCCTGTCTCTTTTAGACAAGGTGCAAAAACGCATTGTAAACATAGTTAGACCTGCTCTTACAGCCAACCTCTAACCATTATCACATTGTTGTAATGTTGCTTCTCTTTCTCTTTTCTACAAATACTATAATGGGCACTGCTCTAAAGAGCTAGCATCTATTGTGCCATCTACTAAAATTTATTCTCGTATTACTCGCCATTCAATCAAGTCTCTTCCTTTTTTTGTGACAGTTCCTAAGTGCTCCAAAAACTCTTATTCTTCTATTTTTATTGCTCAAACATCAGCTATTTGGAATTCGCTTCCTACATCTTGCAATCCTTTAAGTTGTCTTCCTTCATATAATTTGCAATCCTTGCAAGTGCAAGTGCAAATTGCAAGTCCTTGCAAGTGCAAATTGCAAGTCCTCTGTCAATCGTTATCTTGCTCTACAATTTTCATCTTTTCTCTTCCAGTAACTTCCAACTTTAATTAGTTGGAAGTTACTGGAAGAGAAAAGATGAAAATTGTAGAGCTTCCAGTCTTGTTGGAAGCAAAGATGTTTAATTTATATATATATATATATATATATATATATATATATATATATATATATATATATATATATATATATATATATATATATATATATATATATATATATATATATATATATATACATATATATAAATATAATATATATATATATATATATATTATGATACCAGGATATATACAATATACATACACACATATATATATATATATATATATATATATATATATATATATATATATATATATATATATATATATATATATATATATATATATAAATGCATATGTATATATAAATGCATATGTATAACATTCAGCAATATGTATATATATATACATATATATATATATATATATATATATATATATATATATATATATATATATATATATATATATATATTTTCAAGAGGGATTCTGCTTGTCTTAGTGCAGTGGAAGATGTCTTGAATCTTTAATATGAGAGATATTCTGAGACACTAAAGGAAGAGACAGCAAGTGAAAGGCTTCATAATAGAGATAGTGAAGAGTTAATGGGTATGTTTAGTGATGCCAAAGGAAGATCACCTAATGCAACAATGGGTTATATATCATGTAAATTAAGATAAAAAAATTAGAACTTTAGAAAATCTTGAGATCCTAAATAAGTTATCTAAAAAAAATTACTTATGTGTTCGATTTACATGGCTTGCAAAAAAAGAAAGATAAATTGACTGAACCACACTGCATTGAGAGCAGAAACTTCAAAACAAAGACATGCAAAAGGCAAAAAATAGATAAAAAAGAAAGAAGAAAGTTCGAGCGAGAGCTGCATGTACTATCTTTAAATGAAATAAAGAATTTTTATAAACACTTAGATGATTTAGAATGATCTGAATTAGATGGTTCAACTTAAATGATGATCTGGTTTAAATGGTTCACTTTCTGAAATAATTGTTGGTAAAAAACTCTGCCATAAATGATTAAATTCTGATAATACCACGTCAGTCTTGTATGAATGTGTAATCATATATATGGGACAGTAGAAAAAGTAAACAAAAGTAAAGCTGAGAGAATTTATACCATTTCTTACTGGAAAAAAGATCTGACTAGATGATAATGTGCACTAAGTGTTACTCATTTAATAGTTAAATAAGTATTGTGTGTGTAAATTAGGTAAAATAATATTTTTATAAAATTAAAAAATAAAGTTATATGGTATACAAAAGTATATATAAATATATATATATATATATATATATAAATATATATATACATAAATATATATATATATAAATATATATATACATAAATATATATATATATATATATATATATATATTTATATATTATTTTATATATCTAATATGTTGTTCGAAAATAATGTCAATAATTTTTTTAATTTCTATTCAAATTAAATACCTAATATATTGTTTGTTAACATTAAATGAAAATTTAGAAATATTCAAAATTCACAATCCTTAAAAAAAAAAGACATACTTGTTTAACTTCACTTTCTGATGGTACCGGATGTAAAAAAAGAAATCTTCAATAAGGCTGAAAGTCTATTATACTTTATTTTAAATCACTTCAGTTATTTTACTTTAAAACAATGTCTCACGCCTATTTATTGACTAAGTTAAAGCTTTCTCGTATTACACTGTTGCTGCGATTTATATCCGAATATCTTACTGTAAGTCCGGATTGTTATGCGGAACCTATTAAAAGAGAAACGTCCGGAACTTGTCATGAGATGGCTAGTTGTCGATTCTGGAAGTAGTAAAGTTTGTTAATAGTACAATTAAATTTCTGTTAATAGTACATTAAAACTATTACTTTTAAATAATAATAAAATTGAACATTATTTGAAATTTATTTACGAAGCGATCGTTCCTGGCTAGGGTGGAGTGAAAACAACATTTTCCAGAAGTTCAACTGTTATCGAAATGAGCAAAATTGGACTAGAATTACCTCCTGCAGTAATTTTTGACTAATAATTTTACATTAAAATTTATTATTTTAAGAGAAGTTACAAAGTGAAAACATATGAGATATGTTTGAATTATCCATTAGTATTATGACCAAAATAATCACTTTTGTTTTAAAAAAGTTCTTTAAATTTTTTGATACACATTTAAAAGGAATTTTAATTGAAGAAATTGAATATTAGGCATAAAATTTAATAAAAAAAAACATGCTCTACTCGAAGTTTCAATACAAACCATATTTTTAAATGTTAGTAAGAATATTTTGTTTGTAAATAATAATACTGTTTATAATTGAATAATAAATTCGTCATAATGTGTAATATATTTATTAAGAATATTAATTAATTGAATATGGCTTGTGTTGACATGTTTCTATATAGAGGGTAAATACTTTGCAATGTTTACTTATACTATGATAACACTACAATATACTAAAACTTTTCTAAATATATTTCAGTAAATAGAATGTTAAGATTTAAAATAGAACATCCATTCTTTTAGTTTTTTAAAGCCGCTTTCTGAGGTGCAACTGCCAACGGGGCTGGATGTGATGCAACATATGATATTTTTGCGGGAAAATGTAAGCTACCAATGCTAAATATCATTTTGTCAAATGATAATAATGTTAAATATATAATAAAATTTTACATAAACTTCCTGGCCAACTATGTTACCAGATGTAAACTTCTCCTCTTAGATGCCCACTCATAAAAGCAATTTTGTAACACACAAAAAAAGAAAATGACATTGTAATATTTTGTTTTCCGGCACGCTTTACAACCGTGTCCAACCACTTGATGATGGTTTTTTTGATCCATTACAGATATAATATGATCAAATAATTCAGACGTGACTAAGAAACTATCCAGGTAGAGTTGTGACACACTTTCAGATTTTCTTATTTTTTTTAACAATAAATATTTAAAAAGCGCAATACCAGTAAATCGTCAGGGATAGGACAAAACCGCGTAACTAGCGTTGGATAACTATGGTACCAGCACAAAAACGTTTTGTCAATCATAAGCAATCTTTTGAAAATAAAAAGTATTCAAAAGACATATATATATATATATATATATATATATATATATATATATATATATATATATATATATATATATATATATATATATATATATATATATATATATATATATATATATATATATACATATATATATATATATATATATATATACAGCTATGCTCAAAGGTATGGAGCACCCCTATATTTTATTTAAAATTCAAAAGTAATGAACAAATAGTAAATGTGAATGTGTTTATTTGATACAAATTATTTCAATTTAACAATATTATTTAATATAATTAATATTTTGTAGCACCTCCCTTTGCCTTGATCACCGCACGTAGTCTTTTGGGCATGCTGTCCACAAGATCCTTACATACATTCGCTGGTATTTTTTCCCATTCATCCAGAATTTTCGCTTTAAATTCTTCTTTGGATTTACATCTGTAAATTGACAACTTCCTCTTCAAAATAGACCACAAATTTTCTATGGGTGACAAATCTGGAGACTGGGGGGGCCACGTAATGAGGGGAACTTCATTTGTTGAAAACCAGTCCAAACTTTTTTTTGCCTTGTGGCAAGGAGCGTTATCTTGTTGAAAATAATATTGAGGGACATCTTCGTCAAATAATTTCAATATTGATGGCTCCAAAACTTCATTTAGCATGGTAATGTAGCGCTCTGCATTCATCCTACCCTCACATAAAAATAATTCACGTACGCCACTGGAGGCCATGCAACCCCAGATCATTGTGCCACCACCGCCAAATTTGACTGTAGGGATGATACATTCCGGCTCAAATGCTTCGCCTGGTCGTCGTCTTACAAAGGTGCCTCCAGGTTGCCCGAAAATCTAGGTCAAAAAAGTAAAGGAATACAAATTTGATATTATAAATTTCAACATGTAAAATTTCAGGTACTTAAAGGAATAATTTCGAAATGATATTTTTTTTTTATTTTTTGGTTACACCGTAAGTCATAATGATGCCTTACCTCTATATTTGATTCGTCTGACCAAATAATTTTGGCCCAATCTTCTGATGACCAATTTTGGTGCTGTTTAGCCCATTCTAAACGAAGTTTCTTATGGTGCTCAGTCAGCAATGGTTTTCGGCGAGCCCTTCTTCCATGTAAATTACCTTCTTTTAAGTATCTTCTAACACTTGGAGCAGAAATTTGAATTTTTCTGTGCTCCCACAGATTGCTAACCAAGTCTTTAGAAGATTTGGTGCGATTTCGAAGTGAAATCCTGTTGAGGAAACGATGGTTTCTAGGAGAAAGTATACGTTTTCTTCCCGTTTTTGGTCTATTTTCGTATGAACCAGTTTCACTAAATCTATTTATAGCATTTTGCACTGCTTTCCTTGAGCATTTCATAATTTTTGAAATTTCCACTTGGGAATGTCCTTGTTTATGGAGTATCACAATTTGGCTTCTTTCACTCACAGAAAGTTCGCGTGTTTTACTCATAATGAAAATAAATAAAGAACGATAAAAAAAATCACTACTTTTAAACAATAGATAATGAGCGGCTGACAATAGTTACGTTTAAGATAAGAATGAAATGAATATCTTAATTCGACAGAATTTATACTAAGTGAGTATGTAGACAAGTTAAGACAAGTCTAATCATGCCCAGACAAGCAAATTCAACATGCATTAAATGATTTACTAATGCTTAAACGTAAAAAACAAATAAAATACCATTTAAAAAAAAATTCATCATGTATATCTCATTTTTTAAACACAAATATATTTAAACAAATAGGTGCTCCATACATTTGAGCATAGCTGTATATTTATATATAAACTAATGCTGAGCTAGTTGAGCATGGGAAATGTTAGGCAATCAAACCCATTTTAATTCTTTTTAGTCTCTTTTACCCTTTTTATTTACTCTCTTTCTTTTTATTTTAAGCATCCTCTTCATCCTGTGAAAATGGTCAGGTTATGCTTTATATTTTGATTAAGTAAAATTGCAAATTTTAATAATTTTTATTATATTCTTCAATTTTAATTTTAGAGTCGTTAACATTTAAGAGCTTTTGTGATTTTAGATTTTGAAGCACACTTTTCTGGAAGATCAAAGGATTGAACGTAAAATGGGTATTGGATCAATTGAGAAAGTTACTAAAATCCAGTATACCCTGAGCAAACAGGGCTCAAAACTTAATGATGCAGAGCAACTAGATACTATCGTTACTGCCATACCCAGTACTTTAAAACGGCCTGTTATAGATGAAAACACTCCACCATCATTGTTATCATCTGGAAAACAAATACGATTGTCTCTTCCTTCTCTTTCATTAGTCTGCGACCGCCATGGACTCATGACAGATCTGCTGCAGCTTTGGAATTAGTTTTACGTGAAGATATTGGCATTTATTTCAAATAATGACAAAAAATTATTATTGAACGGATTAAGATAAGGAGTGAGCGCATGAAAGCCAGGGATAACTCGAAAGTTAGTAAAGTCAGAGTAAAGGCGTTGTATTTTAATGGCATAAAAGACCAGACCCTCTACAATGGGTAATTGGTTTTTTACATGCAAATGAGCTTCCACTAAGTCATTTGTTTTCAGAATTGGATGGATTAATATCTGGTCTTAGATACTATTCAGGTTCTATTGGAAAGTCCCTTGAAACATGTAAAATCTTAAAGGTTGTTGATTTTCAACCAATAAAACATAACGTAAAAATGCCAGAAGTGGACAGATAAGTGCTCAGTACAGATCAGCTTTACCATTTTGACATCTGCCAGCTGTACTAAGTGGCACTTGTTCTGTCAATCTGGAATAGCACTGGAGAACTAGCTCATTCTAGATGGCTTACTTTAGCCGACAGGGTTCTCAGATTATATATTTCAACCACCAGTCCTTCATCAAATTTAGCAACTATAGCAACATACATTATGCTCGTTTACACCCTTATGTGGTTCATCATTAAGAAGGAGTCTTCTGAATTCATGGCAGCAGGCATCTATACAGCACAATAGTCAAATCAAGATATCTGTCAGATGCATTACCTAAGGTAGTAGACAAAGTTATTTAAACAAATGAATTCTTAGGTAAACAAGAAAATATTCTTCTGGCAATGAAGTTAGATCAGCAGCCACAAATCCGAGAATTAAGTGAAGAAATAGTTTTAAGTATTTTTGAAAACGAGCTAAATGTAAGTGACGTAGTTATTTAAAGGATACATAGGACAGGAAACACTGGACAAAGTAAACCTCGATCGATCGTAATAAAACTACTGAACTATAAAAACTCTTAAAGAACTCAAAAAAGTTAAAAGGAACAGTTATATTTATAAACGAGGACTACTCTTTGGATATCCAAACCATACGAAAAAACTTTTTTGAAGAAATGCGAACTCACAGGAACAACGGTAAATATTCTGTTTTTATTTATGATAAATTAGTAGTTAAAGATTTAAAAAAATGGCATAAGAGGGCTTAAAGTTTATTTTCTTTTGATATTTTTGTGTTTTAAATAACATTTCTAGTTGTTATTATTAAAATGGAGAAAGCCAACAATATTAATGTTTTTGACATAACAGGAAGAAAAAACACACTAAACGTAGTTAATGACGATGATAAAAACATTAGCTTTACTGACGAAATTTCAGTAGAAACGGCTTATTACAATGTTCACGATGTTAAACATGTTCTTCATTGTTCATCATCTTATTTCTCGTTATTACATTTAAACATTTGAAACATTAATAAAAACTTTGAAAATTTAAAATTAATGCTAAATAGTATATATAACAAGTTAAGTCTCATTTGTCTAATAGAAATTTAGTGTCATCGAGGCACGATTAAATCTAACTTTCTTATATCAGGATATAAACCCATCCATCAGCCGAGAGTAAACGGTATTGGCGCGGGCGTATCTATTTTTGTCCAAAACTCATTGACTTTAAGCATGTAGATAACCTCAAAGTAAATGACGTTGATTGTGAGTCATTTACTATTGAAATAATTAATAAAATAAACAAAAATACATTTATAACAGCATTATATAGATCGCAAATGGTAATTACAATCAGTTTGAAAACCAATTAAACTCCTTGTTACCAAAGCTCGTAAAAAAATACGTTTCTTTATTGGGTGATTGTAATTTGAATTTTTCGAATAATAAAACAGATAAAAACGTTGCGCGTTTTATAAATACACTTTTGCAATACAGCATTTTCCCCATGATTAACAAGTCAACAGGTGTGACAAAAATAACTGCATCCATTATTGATAATATTATTACTAATTATTATAAAAAGGCTAAAATGCAAAGTGGTATTATTAAAACAGATATCATTACCCTTTTCCAGTTTTTCTGATTACAAGTTCTGCAACCCAAGAATAAAAAAATTAAAAAAAAAATTGTTTATGCTAGAAAAATGAACAATGAATCACTCGCCAAATTTCGCGATCTCTTACAAGATGTAAAGTGGGAACTATTAACTGACTGCAATGACTTAAAAAATGGCTACGTTTATTTTATTCGCATATTCTCTAAGCAATAAGAAATAAGGTGACCATATGTACGCGTTTGACGTGTACAGTAAGCGTTTGACGGTAGTTTTTCGTATTATTTGAAAGACTTTTAGTAAATGAATTTTCTAAAATAAAGTTAAAAAACAAAATCAATAAAATTCCAATAAACTTAACTATAAAACACGAAACTAAATGAATTAAGTTTCCGTAAACATTTAAAAAAAAGAAATTTTAATTCCAATTAGAGAAGAAAAAAAATTACTTCGAAAAATTTTTCAACTACAACAAAGAAAATGCGCTTGTTTTACGCAAGTTTTGTTTGCTTTGTAATGTCTTTTTTCTCTAATTATTGTAAATAATGCTTTGCGATTTATTTTAATAAGAAGTTCATAAAAATATGTGTTCATAAAGAAGTAGTTTAAGGTTTATATAACTATTTATGAAATCATTGGTATCGGTTGCAATGCTCTTATTTTATCGAACGAATTTTATAAACATTGCATCTGGTTGTTTATCTATCGGAGTGGAGATAATTATTCCGCAAATTTATTCATTTTTTTTACCGTTTTACTGTTGGAGTTCTAGTTTAGAAAATTTCAGCGATGTGGCCTGTGTGGAGTATCAAATATTGCTAGGATTCTCAAAGGTTCGTTGGTTGGCCTTACTTCAATCTATCGAAAGAGTGCTTAAGTTATATTAGTCACTAGGTCATACTTTTTAATCTTAGAAAATTGTTTGAAACTTTTATTTGACTTTTTCAATTACGAAATGGGTGAAGTAGTATTGTTTTTTGTTCTAGTCGATGTTTTTTATAACACGGAAAAAAAAATTGAGAAAGATGATATTTCTGCTGCTGAAGTTGCCGTAGTATAAAAGAGTTTGAAAGACCATATAAAATCTAGAGAAGAAGAAAAACATCTACCTTTAGCGTCACTTAAATCAGGTTGAAGTTTTTAAATGGTCTTTCCTAACTGTAAGTTGAATGGATTGAAATTATTTAAACTATAACTTTTTTGAAAAAATCAACAGAAACCACATTTGATGACAATAAATTGTTTGACGAAATTCGGAGAACTAACTTATATTGCACACAGGAAAAGTTTTCTTTTTGGAACTCGCAGTCTGTTAAATGTGACAAGCGATGGGTTGAAATTTTTTCTCCTTTCGAAAATAATAACGCTCATTATAACAATTTTTAAATTGGTGAAAGCCGCTTTATGTTTGACAGATACAAACGCTTCCGTAGAGCAATTGTTTTCGATTGATAATGATATTTGGATGATAGGAAAATCCCAAATTACAATGAAATCTTTGGCAGCTGTTTTGTTCATTAAATTTAATTTAAGAAAATATATAGCTGCTCAGAATTTGCATAAAAAATTGAAAAAGATGACATGTTGCTTAAAAGAAATCATTCTTATGAATAATATTTGTGATTTAAAAATGCAAGTATTGTTTAATATTTTTTCCATAATTTAATTTCTTCAAGTGCTATTTTTAACTAAATAAACGAGTTTTTAGTAAAAACCACTTAAAGCAGACCCGTAGGCAGGGCGAGAGCGAGGAAAGCACGTGCTTCTATACGCTTTGTCCTGTTTGTCCAATAAAAAAATTGAAAATAAACATATATTCAAAAATTGTTAGTACAACACAAAAAAGGGCAAGACGAAACCGTCTTGAAGTTATAAAAGAATTAAATAATTAAGTTAAACTTATTCAAAATTTTATCAAAATATAGATGAATATAGACGAATATAGATGTATGTATAATACATATATATGTATATATATATATATATATATATATATATATATATATATATATATATATATATATATATATATATATATATATATATATAATATATATTTTATATATATATACAAAAATTGCACGAATCACGCCGATATTTAATTCCGGAGATGACTCAAATATTTCTAATTATAGGTCTATATCTATTTTACCTTGTTTTTCAAAATTACTTGAGAGAATAATGTACAATAGGCTTTTTAATCACTTATCAAAAAACGATATCGTGTATTCAAAACAATTTGGTTTCAAAAAAAAAAATTCAAATGAGCATGCAATGATTGAACTAGTAAATCAAATATCAAGTGCATTCAGTAGTAACTACTTTACCTTAGGAGTTTTCATTGAACTGTCAAAAGCTTTCGATACCGTTAATCACAATATAATAAAAAAACTTGAAAACTTTTAATGGTATAAAAAATAACAATTTACTTTGGTGTAAGAGTTATTTGACCGATTGAAAGCAATTTATAGTTTATGAACAAAAACAAACATTTCCGACTGCCTTAATTTGTGGGGTTCCCCAGGGCTCTATTTTAGGACCACTGTTGTTCCTAGGGTATATTAATGATTTAAATTTAGCGATTTACCTATTAAATTGTAATCTTTTTGCAGATGACTCCAACCTTTTTTATTCCCACATATTAATACACTATTTGAAACTACAAACGACAAATTATTGAAGTTAATGAGTGGTTTAAAAGTGATAAACGTTATCTAAATGTGGATAAAACCAAATTTATTTTGTTCCACAAAGTGAATAAATCAAAAAATATTCCCATCAATTTGCCTAATCTAATAATCAATCAATAATCAATAACACTAACATTTAAAGAGAAAACTCAGTAAACTTTCTAGGCGTAATCTTAGATAGTGAACGGAAACTTTCGGAATTTTAATTGAAATCACGTTACATAATAGTTTTAAGTTACTATTCTCAAATCATTCTTAAAATGAATTAACATTTAAGTAAAGCAACCCAAACCAATAGTTTCATCAAAAATTTCTCAGTGCTAAATTTTACAATGGAAAATAATCGATAAAAAACTGGTTTATGGAATCATTTTACCGTGACCGTTAGTGATTTCAAATACGGAACTTGCAATTTGAAAATATCTCGTGGATCGCACAATCCAAAACTTCAATCACTTAGCGGACTTTCATCTCATTTAAGAAGTGGTTTACTCTAAAAAATCTCTTAACTGAAAAAGCAATACAACTACCGGCAGTCCTATAAATCTCAAAAATTGATTCAAACTTCATAGAAGGTCTGAAGTTTCTTGTGCGACCGTGGCGCAGCGGTTAGAGCGCTTGCCTTTTAAGCAGGAGAGCCAGGCTCAAAACGAGCTTCGCATATATTTTTGCGTCACGGTAATGAAGGAGGCGTAAACTTCCTGGTTAAATGCACTTCCGCGGTGCTCTTTGACAAGACCTATAGGTCTTCTTGGAGCACCTAAATAACAATAAAAAAAAAAGTTTCATAGATTTATATTAGAAAACAACATTAAAAGCAAAGTTTGGTTTGGCAAAAGTAGCAAAGAGATTCCTTAGACCTCCACCAACATCTCCCGAAGTTAAAAGGTTGTTTTTAACTGCTGGAGAAATCTTTTCAAATGAAAGAAACTTTTGCCAGAAAAAATAAAAAAATATGTATTTCGCAGAGAAAATACTTCAATTATTACCTTTAATTATTGAAATGTCTTGACATATTAGAGTTTTTATCAAGCTATGTTACATGGTGATTGGCTAGATATATGTAAAATAGTTTTTTTTTGCTTTAATTCGGTGATCATAAAAGGTTCAGGGATTTTAAATATTCATTTTCAAATTTCGGCCGAAATTTCGGTTTCGGTTTCGGCCGAAATTTCGGTTTCGGTTTCGGCTACGGCTTCACTGAACCGAAATTTCGGTACTTTCGGTTTCGGCTCAAATTTCGGTTTCGGTCGATCACTAATCTTAGATGAACATTTACATTGGAGTTTACATATAAAAAGTATTGAAAATAAAATATCAAAAAATTTAGCAATGATATATAGGACTTTTTTTAACCATTTTTAAACAGTAGTTTTTTAAAAAGTTTATATTTCTCTTTTATTTATTGTTATTTAATTTATTGCAATATTGCATTGGCAAGTACAAACCATACAAAATTAAAAAAATTGTACTGTAAACAAAAACACGCGTGCAGAATAATTTTTGGAGCTAATAGAACTCTACCTTGTGAGCCTCTTCTGCGTACACTTGGAGCATTAAATATACACAAAATCAACTTACACCAAGTTTTAATGTTAATGTATAAAACAAATATAGGATTATCTCCAAAAATATTTCAATCCTATTTTGACAAAATGGTTCATAAATATCCAAAAAAATAACAACTTTGTTGTCCCAAAATATAATTCAAAACTAACTTCATATTCAGTTCTTTATCGTGGACCTTACTTGTGGAAAATGTTTCCCAAAATTGTAAATACACATAAGGTGGTCCCACAGGAAAAAAAAAACAGATTTTTGAAGAAAAAATCAAAATTTATTTTTGAATGTTAATTGGTGCAAAATTTAATGCTCCTTTAAATGATATATAGGTTTCAGGTGTTTTTATGTGCTAAAATAGTGTTTTTAAGATTTTATTACAAGGCAGTATAATGATTTAGTCCATAGAAACACCTTAGCAACGGGTATTACTCCATATATCTTGCTTTTTATTGCTAAAAATGGATAGGAATTTAACTGAATTGAATGTCATATAATATACTTTGCATCTCCGATCTAAAAACTATTATTTAAAACAAAAAACTTATGTAAAAACCTCTACAATAGAGCTTAAAAAACTGTCTACTGGGTAATAAAAACTGTGTACTGGTTTTATTCAAATAAAGAGTTTTACTTAATGTTATTCTCTGTTTATACTTTATTGTGTTATAATACTACTGTACAACTGAAAGTAAATTAACTATGAGTACAAAAATATGTAGCAAGCAAAATTTTATTAGACATCACAAAAGAAAGTGGAATGGCGTTATTCCAAGGAAATGTGCCACAAAAACTAAAATAAAGAACTGACTTAGTGAACCTACCTGTCCCAGTAGCAGGAAACTCAATGGCAATATAAATATTAATGATAGTTTTTCGGATAGGACTTGTGATATTAAAATTTTAAAGAGATTATATCATCTACAGCTTGTCAAATATGTAATAAAATAACCAATTAGATATTGTTGATCAACTTGACAGTCGCATGGGATTTTGCCATGCATTGAAACTCTTTTGTTACAGCTGCGAATGGAGTAAAGACTTTTACACCTCAAGTACAATTTCTCAAATAAAGATGCAGGGACGCAATATGTTTGACTCAAACATTCGTAGTGTTATAAGTTTTCGAGAAATCGGTCGTGGTTTTAGTGCTTTGGAAACATTTGCAAGATGTATGAACTTGCATTGTTTAAGTGTAAATGGATTTTTGGATATACAAAACAAAGTAAGCAATGCTTATGAAAGTGCAGCATATGACAAAATGAAAAAAGCGTCTGATGAGAAGCAAAATGGCGTACCAGGAAAACCAACGCATAAGCGAGTAACAATTGATGGTACTTGGCAAAAGCGCGGGCACAGCTCTCTCAATGGAGTTGTTACAGCAGTAATAGGTGATAAATGTGTTGACGTGCAAACCTTTTCCAAACATTGTAAAAGTTGTCAAGTTTGGGAAAAGAGAAAAGGAACTTCTGCAAATGAAACATGGTTTGGAAATCATCAATGTCACATAAGTCATCGTAATTCATCAGGATCTATAGAGTCCGCCGGTGCCGTTGAGATCTTTCGTAGATCAATAAGTGAACGCAATTTAATATACCATGAATACTTGGGTAATGGAGATACAAATTCCTTCAAAAATGTTGTTCTTGACAATCCCTATAAAGATTTTAACATTGTGCCAATCAAACTTGAATGTGTAGGGCATGTAAAAAAACGTTTAGGTAATAGGTTACGTAACATAGTGAAATCATACAAAGGTACAAAAACGCCTCTGGCTAGAAATGGCAGACTAACTGATAAAACAATTAGTACCACGCAAAGTTATTATGACATGGCTATAAGGAAAAATAAAGGAGCACTTTATGCTACGAAAAAAGAAGTTTCCATACTTCTCCATTTTACGGATTTTGAAGACCCAAGTTACCGCCATCAGTTTTGTCCAAGAACACCAGATACTTTGTGTAACTGGCATCTAGACCAAATTAATAAGACTAATAAGTATAAACCTACAGCTAGTATGCCTATGTGGATCCATCACATTATTCTTCCAATTTTTAAAGAGTTACAATCTGATCAACTTCTTAATAAATGTTTACATGGAGAAACTCAGAACGCAAATGAGTCTCTAAATTCAATTATTTGGACAATGATTCCCAAAAATGTTTTTGTTAGCAGACAAACACTGGAAATGGGAGTTTCTTCTGCTGTTTTACAATTTAATGAAGGTTGTACTGATATTACTAATGTTTTCAAAGCATTTGGCTTACTTGGAAAGTTTACCCTGAAAAAATCAGTTAAACAAGATGTTAGTCGTGTAAGAAGAATGTTGCGGAAAGATTTGATTGAAATAAAAAATCAACAAAAGAGACTTAGAAGAATACATAAAGGAACTTTAGACAAAGAAGAACAAATGAATTCTTATATACCTGGCGAATTTATCTAAGATTATTAAGTGTTTTTTATTTTTTAAACTTAGTTTTGTCTTCGCCTTCAATTTTCTAGAGTTATGATTTTTGTGAAAACTCTAAATTTCAAAGCATGATATCTCATCTAATAATATTGCTTCAAAGTTGATATTATCACCAATGATTCATTACATATTAAAGAATCATTTAACTGATAGGTTTTTTATGATGTTTTCTACTTTTTCCTATAGAAAGAATTTAAAAATGAAAAGCACCAAATTTTTCTAAAAAATTTATAAAAAATTCATTAAAATCTGAAGAAACCTTTTAGGCAAAAAATTAAACGGTTAAATGGAGCAAATCTATCATCAGAACAAGTGTGCAAAGTTTCAACTGCATTTGAAAACTCTAACTTGAGAAATATGGTTTCAAAATTTCGCTTTTCAGCCCATATTTTAGGGTAAGTTTGCGCCATTATGAATAGTTACCTAATATTTCAATTTTTTTTAATTGGAAAAAACATAAGTATATAATAAATTATAATAAAAATGTGTTTTATCTTAGAATCTGGATTTTAGTTTTTTCCAGCGGTACCACCCTGATGGTAACAGGTTGTTGCAGTACCACCTTGATGGTAGCAGGTTGTTGCGATACCACCTTGATGGTAGCAGGTTGTTGCTGTACCACCATAAACTAGTATAGAACAGTTTAAAAATGAATCAAAACAGGCATTCTTACTTATGGATTTTAATATATCCGATTTTAAACGTTTTTTTTAATTAAAACTCAAATACAAAAAATAATTTATACAAAAATTGTCACTGAGTGTAACACCATTTTTTTTTATTACCTTAATTATGGTATTACCACTATGACGTTTGCTAATTTATTTACGTTATTTCTACGAAGTAGGCTAATTTATTTATGTTATTTCTATGGTGTATATTAATTTATTAACTTTTTATTTTTAAATCTTAGTTTAAATTTTAAGCAAATGATAATATCTTCTTTATTTTTTCTTATTCACTTGATCTTACTCTTTTCTTAAATTTTTATTCTTTAAATTTTTCTTCAAAAGACAACGAATTGTTATCTTTTTTACTTTTATATTTTAACTTTTTTTTTATAAATACTTTGTTAACTATATTTAAGTATTACGGTTTTTGTAAATACGTGAGAATAGGGCTCGGTGATAAGGCTAAATTAGTATTCATCTTGCACAGCTAATATTTATTTTTATTTATGAGCTTCGAAACTGTATATATTATTTAACGGCAATATATATATATATATATATATATATATATATATATATATATATATATATATATATATATATAAACAGCTCTGATTTTCTTCATGGCTGACAAAGTTTGATTTAAAATTAATTTTTAGATCCTGTCCTGAAATTATAAATGACTGTGATTTTTTGGAGATCATTTATGGAACCTTGTGAACCATCAGAAGATGCGTACCAGAATAAAAGTCAGAAATGTTGTTAAATGTTAGATGCAAAAATGAGGTAAATTACATTATCTATTATTATGCATCATAAGTAGAGATATTTTTTCGTTTCTGCCGTATATGGAAATATTAGTTGAAATTCAAATTTAGTCAAAAAAAATTTCACATGCATTGCAATTATTTTTTTTTTAAGAAGCAATAACATAGCATCAGGAAGACTTGTTAATGGCATTAATTGTGATGAGAAAAATAATAGTATACTCGATAAGAAAAAAAGGTTGCTTTTTTTTACTGTAAGTTTAAAATAAGATACTTCTTTTTTTTATATCAAAACTGCATTACTCATAAAGTGTTTTTAAGTTACTTTTTGACTAAGTTCTCATCTTCGCTATAAATACAAAAAAGTGTTAAATTCAAACTACAGCTTGATTCATGTTTCTATAAATATAATTTAACAGGTAAAACAGTCACAAAACCTTGGAGCAACGTATCCTATATATCATGACTTGGAATTTGCAAGTGCTGCTTAAAGAAACTGTATAAATGCTGAACAGTATAAACGAATGGTCAGAGGAACAATTACAATTATGAATGCGCACGCCCAAACACCCAGTAATCAGTATCCAACTAGCCAAGACAGAGAGATATTTAATTCTTTGGTTATTAAATACCCTTGCCTAAATGACAAGACATCGAAACATGTAATCTTTGTTTTAAATTAACATTTTGGTTTTTTTAGTGAATTTATTAATTGTTCAATTGTTCAATTATACTTATAAATTTTGCAATTAAAATTGTAATTTTTTCTTGTAAAATCTAAATCTTGCTATCCTAAACCTTAATCCTATTATGATTTCACCTAACCTTACCCCATTTTTTGCAACCTAAACTGATATTAAAGGGCTACTCATATTTGTTACTTATATTTGTATATTACATTATAACCAAGTTAAAGAAAAAGGTTTTCAAATGAAAAACCAATAAAAAATAAGAGGGTGAAAAGTTTCAAAAAAACGTCATTTAAAAGGTCATATTTTGATTTTGTTTTTTTAATTTAGTATCCATATTTCTACACAAATGTTACATTTAAAAACTAATGCTATAGGTGATTAAATGGTTTTCCATTAGAGAGGGGCAGACTCAACATTTCTTGGTGTTTGAAAAAGCTAACTACCTGTAAGAAAAGTAAAACACTCTATATTCAGAAGTTTCGGCATCTGTTTTGAATTGCGATTTTTTGTCGGCCTTCTTCCCTATGGAAAGAGGAGTCAGACAAGACGATCCTCTCTCTCTTCCGCTGTACGTTTTTGTCGCAAAAGCTCCTAATTTGGTGATCAGAGCGGATTGTATAATATAAGGTTTCTCACTACCAGGAACACTGAAACCCCTTAAATTACAACAGTAAGCAGACAATTCTAACTTTTTTGCCAGGGACGTAAAATCTGTCCGCTAATTTTTTGAAAAAAAAAACTGATTAAAAAAGCAAGTGGTTCAGTGATCAATGCTTCAAAAACCAAGGGTCTCGCACTAATGGGTTTTGATCCTAAAATTTACCCAGATTTGGACAATATTGAGTGGAACACACCGGTTTCAAAATATTAGGTGTTACTTTTTACACTAGACTGAGTGAAACTACCAATTTCAACCGGTTAGTAAATCTAAAGAAAATAGAGAAAAAACTCAAGTTTCTGTGACTACGTATTTTGTCACTTTGGGGAAAGACTATGTTGATAATTACGCTTGCAATGTCAAAAGTGTGGTTTCTGGAATACGTGTTGCCCATTCCACGATGATTAAACTAGTAACGGTAAAAATCAAAATAATATTTATAATAATAATAATAAATAATAATAATAACATGTTATTTTAACAATAGTAATAACAATAGTATAGTAATTATAATAATTTAAATAAATCGCTATAATTTTCTATACAACAATCGTTTATACATACAAAGTTACAGTTACAAACAGTAATAAACTGACAAAACCTAACAACTAAAGATAACATAAAAACGAACTCTGCTAAAAAAAAACTATAAAGATTTAGTAAATATATTACCCATAGTTCTTATAATATAATATCCAAAATATATTGCAAATAATATGACTAAATAAATAAATAAAATATAAACTAAAATACTGAGAAAATCAAAACAAAACAAAAGTTACAATAAACAAAACAAAAGCAATTATAAAATAAAAAAGCGTTGACCATATTTAGATGCCACAGTTCTATTGCAACAAGTATTTACAATTTTATAAAATTTACATTATCTCCGTTTAGTATAATATAAGACTTTTACAATATAGACGTTAAACAACTGTTTATATATATACGTATGCATATATATATATATATATATATATATATATATATATATATATATATATATATATATATATATATATATATATATATATATATATATATATATATTAGTAAAAAACACATATCTAACTTTTTTCTTCAACTTGAAGTTTCACCACTGCTGGATCATCAGGAAGAGTTACTAAATCTCAAAAAAAATTCAATTTATAGAAAAAAATATTTTACAGGAAGTTATAAATTATTATAAAAAAAAATTTAATTACTATATTTTTTTGCTTAACAGGAAGTTACAGTTACATTTATTTCTGACCTGGAAAATTTTGAAAATGATTTATATAAATCATTTTCATGATATTTCGCGATAAAGACCTATAGGTCTTTATCACGATGACGGTTTAATAATAATGCATAAAAAATCAGGGCCACCCCAGTGGGCACAGGACGTAAAAAAGACGTCTTTTAAACGTCTATTGAACGTTTCGGACGTCTTTTGAACGTTCAAAAGACGTCTTATTTAGGTCCTGTGCCCACTGGGACAACTCGATAAAATTAGAAAAGATATTAATAGAATTTTAAAAACATTGGTTTCCAAATTAAAATAAACATATATTTAAAAATAGTGAATTTTCTTGATGTCATATTTAACCTTTCAGAAAGTTCCTACAAGCCCTACAAAAGCCTAATGACGAATTTATTGTATATTAATGTGAATTCGAACCATCCCCCTCAAATTCTAAAACAAATTCCAATTTTAATTAACAATAGGCTAAATTAAAACTCTTCTAATGAAAATATTTTTAACTCCTCTAAACGCATTTATGAAGACGCCCTTAAAAAAAGTGGCTTTTAAAATTTCGAGCTAAAATTTGAAAAGAAAATTGCAAAAAAGCGTAATAGAAATAGAAACATAATTTGGTTCAACCCCCCACAGCAAAAATGTTTTAACAAATATAGGTAAAATTTTTCCAAAATTAGTAAACAAACAATTTCCTCTCTCTAATAAATTACATAAGATTTTCAACAGAAATACCATTAAAGTAAGTTATAGTGCGGAAAGATATCAAGAATTAGGTATGGTTTAAAATATTACTATGATCAAACATAATGTTTAAGATTAGTTAAGAAAGTTTTGAAATAATAGTTGTATCACTGTTGATAAAAGATATCTCACTATAGAAGATATATAAGATATAAATATGAATGTTGACTAATAGCAACCTTCTGTGTGTGTATTTTTTATTTTATTTGCATTGTTTTTGTTTTGTTTTGTTCATGGCTGCTCTCCTCGATTTAGCCTAGCTATATTAGAGCGAATCATCCAGAATGTAGACTGTACATATATTTTGCAACTTATAACATTCTTATGTAAAACACCTATATTTTTGGTAAATGTATTGCTTTTTGTTGTTGTTGTTTTTTTGTTATTGTTGGTACATTGGGGTGGACACTTCATGATGCAGTGTCACACTTTAGGTTTACACACTGAGTGTTTAAATTTACACATGCTGGGAGTACATCTATATATTGCAATATATAGATGTACTCCCAGCATGTTTAGATTTACCCAATGCACCATACAATGCATTATACTTTTGAATCCTATAGATACTTAAGTATATAAGTTTGAATCGTATAGAGACTTAAGAATATTTGCATAACCCTTAGCGCTAAACAGTGCTCTTAAATTATAAGGTGTACAAACAAATATGTAACAAGTAACAAACCAACTTTAGCTGTTGATAGTGTAACAACTGCACCAAACAAATGATTTAATAAAGTATTTAAAAAAATGTAATTAGCAACTAGAAATATTTTTTTCTCCCATGAAACAGGCAATTTGTTATTTTTATTACCTCTTTAACATGTTTTGAAAAGATTTTGTTTATGATATGAGCTACCCCAGCTAACACATGCTTAATTGGCCCAACGTTGGGTTAACGTTGGATTGGATGACTAACGTAGGCCCAACGTAGTGCCAACGCAATGTAACTCGACGTAGATTTTCATCACATTGGCTCTACGTTGGGCCAACTTACTTTGAAAAACCTACGCTTGTGGCTTATCGAGCTATTCACGCAAAGCATTTATATATAGCATTACAATCTCCATTTATAAATAGTTTGCTTTTTATAATGGCATCGTTGTAAATTAATAGAAAAAGCAAAGTAATTTTTGAGTGTTCTGCAAAGATATTAGAGCGTTGCGTGCAAGGAATTGTGCAGCTACACTTACAAAGGATTCAATACAATATCTATAATATTATTAGTTTCGTCATAAATCTTAAATCTTAAACCAAGATTTCTGTTGTTTTTATCAAAAAATTTATTGTTAATTTTAGATAATATTATGATCTATTTAGATTAAGTTTTAGTATATTATATATACATATATATATATATATATATATATATATATATATATATATATATATATATATATATATATATATATATATATATATATATATATATACATCTATATAGGTATATATGTAATATATATATATGTATATATTTTATAGAATACATTTATAATTGTTGTAAAAAATATATATTTATATATATATATATATATATATATATATATATATATATATATATATATATATACACATAGGTATATATGTATTATTATATAGTATATATTATTATGTAGGTATAATATATACTATAATATATATATATATATATATATATATATATATATATATATATATATATATATATATATATATATATATAGATATATATAGATACAGATATATATATATATATATATATATATATATATATAAATATATATATATATATATATATATATATATATATATATATATATATATGTATATATATATATATAAATATAAATATATATATATATATATATATTTATATAGTATATATTACTGTTACCCTCAGTATCAGGAATTTGCTAAATGCTAATATTTATATTTATTATTTACTATTTATATTTTTTATATAATATTATTTGCCAAATAATATTATATATATATATAGCAAATAATATTATAACTATTAGCATTTAGCTAATTCCTGATACTGCGGGTAAAAGTAATATATACTATATAGCTCTAGTTTATGTATTGAGCACTCTTTAAAATATACATAGTTATGCATGATAATTTAAAGATACTATTTTTAATATTTACATATATAGACTTATATATATATATATGTATATATATATATATATATATATATATATATATATATATATATATGTATATATATATATATATATGCGTATATATATATGTATATATATATGTATATATATATATATATATATATATATATATATATATATATATATATATATATATATATATATATATATATATATATATATATATATATGTATATATATATATATATATATATATATATGTATATATATATATATGTATATATATATATATATATATATATATATATATATATATATATATATATATATATATATATATCGTCACTGCAAAACAAGACTCATTGAAAGTTTTTAACGTTTGTTATATTTACTTTTAGTTAGTAATGTGAGTGAACAACAGAATAGCAATTTGCCTATGCGAAGAATGTCACCTGGTTTATCAACATTAATATGTCTCGACGTAAATAATGTTTTTTTTTGCTTTTGAATTTTAAATATTACATATTTTTTAGTAGTCATTATTACACTGTAGAGTATAAAAAAAGCCTCCAAAAAATACTAGATCCAGGGCTATAAAAGTATTAATCCACCGCTGCGCTCCTCAGATGTTGCTGTGGTATTAACTGACAATATATTTTTGCCATTGCATACCATTTTTATAACATCTTTAGCAGGTTCTACTTGAAAGAGCTTCAGTGTACTTTTAATAAAATATTTTATCTGATCTTATGGGTTTATTTTTAAACTTTTCAGATTATTTATCTTGTTTTGATTGATGGACGAGTTGTTGAAGAAACAGTGAGCAACATTTTCTGTTAATTGATGGCTACAGAAGTGGATCAACAAAGTAAACAGTGAAGGTCGAGGAGGACAAAGCAAGGGATGAAAAACATGAATCTATTGTTTATGGTTAGTGATCAATAAATATTAAACATGATAATAGTTATGTTGTATAGGGCCATTCAGTTATAACATAAAACAATTTACTTATACACATGTAAGTTTTAACTTATACTTAAGTTATAACTGAATGTAACCCTATTTAAGGTTTTAACTTTTAGGAAACCCAAGTTGGCTTTACGAAAAATAGATAAAATTTGGTTTAAATGTAAATAGAATGTAATTGGTTTCATTTGTTGTCTTTTTAATGATTGCCCAACAAATTTCTTTTAAACTGTAGTTAATCTATTTTTTAGGGCTACTAAAGTTTTTGAAATGTTTTTACACAAAGTTATTTAATAATATTTAAATGTATTTTTTTTACGACAAGGTGCAAAAGATGTTTCAAAAGCGGAAGTAAACGATCAAATGAAGTCGTGGGTTCGTAAATTGTACGACCGAAAAAAGTCAGATGGTGCGAGGATTGATTATGCATGCCACTCGGAACTTTGGGACAAAGGCAGTGATGCAAATGGCGAAGATAATGTCTAGATTATTGTATAACAGTTTTAATATTATCTGATATACATTTCATTTTATTGAATATGTTTTGTTTTTCACCTTAAAAATAAATTTAGCTTGAATGAAATAACAAACACATTTCAGTTTGCATTTGATTAAAACAATTTAAATAGCTTTAATCATACGTCGATTGCAATTGCAATCTTTTTAATACATTAAAAATAAACAAATTTAAGAAATTTTATGTTAACAATGACCTAACTAACTGCGTGCTAGTTACAAGTAGCGTTTATAATTCACTGAACCTAATAAAATATATCGTCGGATAAATGCTGGCTAAACTGCATTGGGCCAATGTAATCGGGCCAATGTATGCCCGGCGGCCATCAAGGAATCGGCCCAACGCTGGATGCCAACGTTGGGCCAACGTTACAAGAAGCATTGGGCCAACGTTGGCCCAACGCTGGTGTGTTAGCTGGGACGTACAAATTAATTTTGTGCACATTCAGTAAATATCAAGTCAGCAAAATACTTGAGACAGAATAGTAACAAAAAAAAAATAACTGTTTAAGTAAAAAAGTTAATGGGGACAAAAACATCTCCATTTACTTTTTATTGAAAAGGTGAGCAGTGTAGTTTTTTATTGAATGAATGTATTTAGTTTCTTAGATTTTTATAATATATTTTTTTTAAATTTACCAGTAATTAAGGATAAATTCACCAGTAACAAAATTATACATTTTCAGTTTGATTTACTTGTAAACCAGTTAACTGGTATTGCAATCCCTAGTAATGGAGATAAAACACATAGAATAAAAAGATTCTGAAAATATTTGATTTTTCTCTATCTATATACATTTTCAGCCTTTTTAATAGAATATGCTGGGTGTTCTATTTAAAAAATTCATCCACCTATATATTTTTTAAGTTACTTTGTTAATTTTTTTACATTAGTTTATGCTTCTCATAGTTTTGGCATTGGTGATCAAGCACATAGATGATCAAACACATGTTTTTCTTGTATTTATTAATCTGATTGTAATTATTAATCTGAAGAATTTCATAAATGTTAAGGTTATATTTTTTATTATTTTAAATATAAGTTATTTTTTTGGACTTTGTGTTGTGTTTTTTTAGCATAAATACCTAAGCTGCTTTGCTTTTGTACAACATTTAAATTTCCATACCCTTACTCTGTATTAGTATTCTTAGGAATACTAGCACAAAATAATTTTATTTGATTATTTACAAAGTTTTTTGCAAAAAGTTATCAGGATTTATGTCAATCCTGATAACTTTTTGCAAATTATCAATTATAAAAAATTAATCAATTATAATGATGATCCTCATCATTATGCTAGCGTCCTTGTTTCTTCGCTTCTACAGATTGCATGTTTTTCAAAATGCCACTTTTTTTCAATTTTTACTGCATAACTTTTCACAAACTTTCATAAATAAGCTGAAATTTTTACCAAATGTGCTCTATATTATTTCAACTTAAAATACAAGCCACAAAAGTTGTAAAATTAAACGGTTAATTAACATTTATTTATTTTTTTTTCGAAAAAGCTTCCGTGCAAAAGTTTAGAAACAACTGAATTTGGTTAATATTTATTTCAAAAAAGCTGAAACTTTTACTAAAATTCACAAAATAGCAATTTTTTTAACAATAAAATAGTTTTAATAAAACACTTAGTATTTGGTGGCACATCCATTTGTCTTTAAATCAGCATCACAGCGATGAGGCATTGAATCTACTTATTTAATGAGTACATCCTAAGGAATATTATACCAAACTTTTTTTAATAAATGCTAATAAATGGTCTTTGTTAGTTATTTTTTTACCAACTAAATGCCAGTTGATGTACTCCCAAAGATGCTTAATAGGATTGAGATCTGGGCTCTGTAAAGGTCATTTAAGATCTTTGATTTTTTGTGATTTAAATTATTCTTTAACAGATTTGGCTAAATGCTTTGGATCATTATCTTGTTGTAAGATCTATTTGCAAGTCATGTTATGCTTTGCATGTGGCAGCATAACTTTCTTTATGATGTCTAAATAAACTCTCTGGTCCATAAAACCTTCTAAGTGAATGAATGGGACCCACATTGTCACGATTAAACATACCCAAACCATAACATTTCCTCCTCCATGATTAACAGTGGGTAACTGATATTTTGGATTAATCTGTCTCCTACTGGGCCCCCAACATACTTAATTCCGTCACTACTTTATAGCATAAACTTTGATTCATCAAATATAAAGACTTTTGACCAGTCATTAACAGACCAACTAATATGATCTTTTGCAAATTTTATTCTTGTTTTTAAATTTCTTGCAGGTATTTGCCATTTCTTAACTGGGCAACAGTCATAGAGATTATTTTGTCGTAATTGGCGTTTAGTTGTATTGACGCCAAAGTTTGTGCCATGAAACTGATGCGTTAAGTTAGACAGCAGACTTGTGAGGATTATTTTTGGAATACCTTACTGATAATCTATCAGACTTTTCAGTTGTAACTTAAGGTCTTCCTGAGCAAGGTTTGCTTTCAATAGTTTTGCGCAGACAAAATCTTTTCATAGTGTGACTTATATCTGGTTTAGAAACATTGTAAAGTTCAGAAATCTGCCTGTAAGTCATTTTATTTCCTACGGCTTTTAGAATTAATTCCTTTATTTCCTTTGAAACTTCTTTAGCTTTTCTGATGCTTTTAAAAGGTTGCTAAGTAATTGAGTTATAAAGTTTTACCAATATTTTGGAAATTAATTATACTTCAATGCCTTTGACATATATCTTAAAGTAATTAAGTTATTAAATTTCACAAATATTTTGAACTTAAATTTTGCTTTTGTTTACAAAAACATGATTTATTTGCAGGGTATGATACTGCTTCTTAACTTTTGCAAGGAAGCTTTTTCAAAAAAACAATTAAAAGTTAATTAACCTTTCGATTTACAACTTTTGTGGTTTGTATTTTAAATTGAAATAATAAAAGCACATTTGGTAAAAATTCCAACTTATTTAAGAAAGTTTGTGAAAAATTATGCCATAAAATCCTAAAAAAGTGTTTCTAAACTTTGGCACGCCTCTGTACATACACTGCTTCTTATGTTGTTATATGTTTTTGCAATAGTTCTTTCTAAAACCTTTATCACTTGGTCAAGCAGGTTTATTCCTTGATATAAACCACCCTACATTTACAAATCTTTACCATCCAACTTTTCTTTTTTTTCATCCAACATCTTTTTTGCAATTGTTCTTTACAACAGTGAAAAAGTTTTGCAAGCATGGTATGATTGCCAACCTTTAAAATATAATAATTGGAACAGCCATGGCTTGATTTTATGCTTCTAATCATTCCGAATTTTATATTTGAACAATTTCATTGCAAAGATCTAAAACATAATGAACATCCGCATCCCTGTAGCTTTCAAAACCTACCTCAATACACTGGAAGGATTATCAGCCTTGTCTAACTGAGCTTTTTGAGCATCCTTCATTTTTCTTCACTACTTGTTATCTGCTGGTCCTCCAATCTTATTCACCTTCCTTGATCATTTCAAACTCTTCATTTAGCAATTTTTCAAAATGAGCCATCCAACTCGTTTTTACCTAAACTTCATTTGTAAATATTTTTCTATCTAGCCCTTTAATACACCCTTTAACAAAATCTATATTTTTTGTAACTATTTGCTTCACAACTCTATATTCTTTGTTCATTTTATTCATCTAGCATCTTACCTCATACCTTCTGTTTGTTTGATTGAACTTTGTATACATCTTTTTTTGCCTTGCACTCAGACTTACAATGCAAGAACCTGTCTTCTGCATTCACAGACTCTTACAGCATTTTATAAAATTTGTTGATTTTTGCTACAATTTTAACCAAGTATTCATTGAACTACCACGATTCTTTGTGTTGTTGATGACTTTATGTTCAGATTTCTTTATTTTGCTTTAAATTTCCTTTCAAAATGTTCTTCATCTTCTTTTAATTTTTAAACTCTCTACTTACTCACATATCTCCTGCTTCATGGCCAACAACTTTATATAGCAAATAACTCATTTGTGCTGGTTAAGATATATTACACTTGTGTTTTAAATCCACCTAATTCATGGGTTACTTTATGTTGATAATTTTTTGTAAGCTATTCTAGTCTCTTGCAGGCGACATAACTTCTACCAGTGTTGTTAATAAGCCCAACAATAGCAAGGTCAAGGCCATGTGATTGAATATAAAATAACTTGATTGTAAAATAGAGATATTGCTGTTCTGATTGTTATAATTTAAAGTTTGGTAATCATATTATGCTTGCAAAATTTTTTTCACTGTTTTAAAGAACAACTGCAAAGTTTTTTTCATGACTAGAGACCATTTAATAAAGATTTTAGGGTGTTTTTTATATTCCTATTTCAACACAAAATTTTATTTGTATTACTAATACTTTTATTTGTATTATTATTAATTAGATTATAAATTTTAAACATACATGGACCTGTTTTGATAACCTTGGCCTGATATGGGCGCCCAAAAAAAAAACACATAAAGTGTCTATCTTTTTTGTGTTTTTTTGAAAATAAAAAAATAGTTTTTGTTTCAAATGTTGCAGTATAATTAATTTATGTTTATTTTAGCTATTATTGCATTATATTATTATTATTTAGTTATTTTTATGTTCATATTTTTTAGAACAATGCGATGGATTTTAATGTTATTACATGCCATGACTCGTTTATAACTCTTATTTAGCTACTAACTGAACGTTAGTTTAAAAAAAAAATTTTGATTGATGCTGCAGAAAATTTCTTGAAACCGTACTCATTGTTTTTTATACAAGGTAATATTAGTTGCAATGTTTTCTCGGTAAAAGTTGCTGAGAAGTCTTTATTGGTCTGGGTCATCAATTGAAGAGGGTATGTAATGTTTATTTAAAGTCTTTAAGTGTTTCAACTAATATATTGAAATATTACAAATTATTTTGAAAAATGTGATTTTATTTTTTAATTATTGCAGTTCATCTACCACCTCGACAGTCGCAATCAGCATCAGTTTGTCATCTTCATGCTATGGTTGAAGGTACTTAAGAAACAGACACTTAAAATGCTTAAACTTAAGTAGTTTCGTTTTAAATGGCAAGTTGTTGCTCTTATTTTTACCTTTTTTTTTTAATTTTCTTAGTTTTCGAATGAGTTATTGCAAATCCAAAAAATCAACTTAATATTGCAACCCGTAATATTTTATTATATATAATTTAGTCTGGTTATATTTCTATTAAGTAAAGTTTATTTTGTGAAAATAAACCTGGCTTTTTTCTTTTGTTATTTTTGTATATTATTATTTTTAAAAATAAGCCTTTAATTCTAAAAAAGTTATTTAAAAGCATTAAAAACACAAATTTGACAAAGCCTCTTGAAAAGTGTTTTTTTTTTTAATTTACTGGACTGGTCTGGTGCCAAACTTTGTTAAGATAATTTATGCAGTATCTATTTTTTAAATAATAATTTTTATCCGTAAAAATAATTTACCGGACTTACTCTGTACTTGTTATGTAATGCCTCGTTAACTTTACGAACGACTCACCCAGTTTAAACATGAGGGGCAACTGCCTTGAAAATTATTACACTACCACCACCTTGAAGTTTGTGGCTTCGAACTAAGTTTTTCTCTCTGTAAACATAAGTTTATAACTCAAAATAAAGAGCTAAACAAAAAATTATCTTTCATTAGGCAATTATTTAAATAGAATCATTATATTTAAATAAAAACTAAAACAATATTAAGCTAATTTAGTTTTTTATTTTCAAAATAACTTATATTGTTACGAGAGGTTCTAATTTATGGAATACTTGTTGCTATGGCTATTGGTCTGGCCCCCAAAATCTGTCATTAGGGCCCCAAAATTTTAAAAAACCTTTTATTATTAACCATTTTTACAAAAAAATCTTTAAATTTCGAAAAGATCCCACTAAATTGTGGCAATGAGCCGTTTAATTTGATGGGCTTGGCATGAAGAAGCCTAATTACTCTGACTTTAATAAACAATCGCCTAAAAATGTTCTTCCCTTTTTCTATCAAAAAAATTCAACGAGAGTTTTTGATGTAAATAAATTGAATTTTTTTTAAGGTTTCAATTTATTTTAAATTTTCTATAATTTATTTTATAAACAATAAAACAACTAATCTTAACTATACTTGAATAGAGTTTTTAAATGTAACAGTAATTTTAGTTTTTTATAATTTAATATTTGTAAGATACTCTTTACAATAAAAAAAAGCACGTCTCGGCTTAAGTGGTGTAAAGATAAAACAAAAGAACGGGTCATTTCAGAAAAACCTTAGGCCGCTTTATTACTAAAATAAGTCAAGCACCGATTTGCATCATATGCGGTTCTCTTAATAAATCGATTTGCATTATCTGCCATTTGCATCATCACCGATTTGCATCATCTGCGGTTCTCTTCGCATCACCACCGATTTGCATCATCTGCGGTTCTCTTAATAAAATTCTCTTAATAAATCTAATAAATTTTTCTGATGACTGAACTTTATACTCCTGTCTTGACAAAAAGTCTTTTTTTTTCGATCGCTTATAACAGGCAGTCGATATTAAATCTGATTTCACTTCTGTAACAGATTTAAGCTTACAGTGGCTTGTAAATTTTCACTCCAACAAAACTCTTTAAAAGTTATTTACTGCAAACAACTAACACAGTTCTGTCGACATTCCTATATTAATGAATGGCAACCCTCTCACTGAGTTTTCTCCTTTACGTCTACTTGGATTTTCGTTTACTACTGACTTTCAAAGAAAACCATACATAAAATCGATTGCTAAATTAGCATCTGCTAACTTAGCATAGGCTAATTTAGCAGAGGCTAATTTAGCAGATGCTAATTTAGCACGATAAAGCTTCGCTTTATCGTGCTCGCCATTTTCTCTCTCCTCATTCCATTCTCTATCTCTACAAATCTCATATTCACCGTTGTCATATTTGGGCAGGTTCTTCTGCACGGCGATTTAAGCCTGTTATTTTATTGTGAGCATGCGCATAAGTTACGTTTGATAAAGTTACGAAAAAAAATGGCGATTAGATTTTTAGGCAAATAATGAAAATTTGTTTTCTTATTTGTTATTAATGAGGTACAAATTTCACTTGAATAAATAAACACAATACATTTTAAGAATTTTATATCCTTAAGTGTTTAACCTAAATCGTAAAAATAAATGAGAATGTTTGTAAACAAAGAAAATATCTCAGTTCAAGATTAAAGGTTTTTTAAGTTTAAAAACTAAACATCTGTCATACAACCTATAGAATATCTTTTGTTTGAAAATTTTTTGGCCAAAAAGTTTAATTGATTCAAATTCTGTAAAAAAAAGTATAAAAAATCTGTATGTTCTGTTTTAACCAATCATTTTTTTAACTAAAATAAAATGATTTTACGGCAAGCTATGTATATATTCTATACTTTTTGTGCGTTCTGAAAAAATTTCTTACCACTATAAAAACCTAAATTTGCACAAAGTCTAATGTTATATCATTCAATTTTAACTAAGTAATTATAAACATGTTAAAAGATACATGGATTTATAATTTATGAGATAACACTTGCAATCATTTACTTCGAAATGTATAAGAGATTCCACAGTTATGGAATTTCTAATGTTTGCCCTTAACTTGCAGACATAGATAATGTCATATTTTATTGAGTAACAACTTATAAGATTTATGATACTCAAGATATTAACAAGAAAATCTACTTTTAATTGTGTAACGTACTAATTAAACTATAAATATGCAAGATTTAATCTTGTAATGCATAGAAAATATTTATTTAAAAATACTTCAACTTCATGCAACACTTTTCTATTGTAATTTTTCATTAAAAAACTAAAAAATGTCCCTCCGATAACTTTTAAACACAAATATAAGTACAAACCTTGTTAAGTCGGACTCTCAAGGGGAGTAGATGAAGTTCGATAATAGATAATAGTCCGACTTAGCGATGGCCTTAGAAGCTCTCGATATTTATAGAATGTTCAAAGAAAGTTAAATATCTGACTTAGTAAAAGTTCGACTTATCCAGGGTACGAATTTACGGGGTTCTACGGTAGTTTCTATTGATGATACATTTCTTATGCACAATGCTACCTTATAAACTATTTGATTATAAATCCAAGAAATTTTCAACAGCAGTATTAATTATATCAATATATACTCCATACTATAAAACTCATAGTACAATTATTTATTTTTAGTTTTCGGTAATGGTGCAGAATAGGGAACCATTACTATTATTTTTAAATAATAATACATTTCTGAATTATATACTCCTTAGAAATCCTTTTTATTAAAAGATTGGATTTTTAATACAAATTTGTATACAATAAAATTTAAGATCTAAGCATTTTTTTTTCTTTTTTTTATTTCTGGTTTCATAGCTTTAGCTTTCGGATGGTTTATGAGATAATGTTCTTTCAACGTGCTTTTCAAACGACTACAGCCTTTCATATGCCAAAACAAACGATTAAGGTTGCTAAATTCGGAATGTAAACTTTCGCCGCCTTGTTCCCCATAAACGCCAATGTCTAATCCCCATTTCTGAATAAATTGAATTACATGGGATTCAAAGCAATTGCATCTTTGGAGTTACAGATGCACTTGGCCAAGTCAACCGATAATACTCCATAAGCGTACGGATTGCTAAGTCTAAAATTAAATAATTTGATTATTGAAAATCTTTTACACAACTTCCTTTAAATATACTAATCAAATATCTACCTAAAAGCAATCAAGACAGCCATGCTCGTTTGCAAAATTTACTTTTCAATTAGCTCAAAAATGTGTTAAACTCAATCACCAATCTGCTTAAAAAGAAAACCTACCTAATTCCTGAATATCATTCCTTTGAAAAGATTGCGAGCTGTTCATGAGCTTATAACATTTTGAATAATGAAATAACTGCTTAAAATTCTGGCTCACTTTAACAGATAATAAATTAATATCGGTGCCAATAAAACCAAGAGTTGAGATGGAATGGAATTGCACAAATCTAACAATGGCTGAGGCTAAAAAAATATTTATAAAATTAAATAATTTTTCAATATTTTACAAAAAAAAAAAACACTTTTGCATGAGATTAAACTGATTTCTATGGATTTTTGATCAATTCAAATATAACTTTTGTTTTTGTCAACAAGCATTAACTTTTTTTTGCAACAACCAATTTACTCTTTTCTGCTTAATTGTAGTGGGTGTAATAAGCAGGGGGGGGGGGTCTTTAATCCCTCTAATTTGCAAAGATCGGGTAGTTCAAAACAAAAAAATTGAAAAAAATTAAAGGTTTTATATGAACAATTCGAAAGCCACATTAGATTTTTTCCCAGTGACCTCAGGTTTTTCAATTGCTGCTTTTCAGAACAACTGTTCCTAATACAAAAACACATAAAAATATAAATAATATATACTATTAAATAAAAACCTTAAGCATTATGTGAACATGGTTTCCAACAAAGCATTTTCCATGATAAGGCTGCCTTTCTACTTTATTAGCCTTCAACACTTCATTAAGTTGCTGAATGCAGGGAACTGAAGTTTTATCAAGTACGTTTGCTTCATTTAATGAACTTAATTCTTTTATCTAGAAAAATATATATTTAAAATTTTAAAATATAAGGATATATATATAAATTTTTAATAATATTTTTATTTAACAAAAATTTCATTGTAAACTTGATTAAACATTTTTGCAAACATAGTAATATAATAAACATAGTTTCATAATAATAAATACCTTGTCGTTAACTATTCTTGGTGTATATATGTTCCTAATTTCTACTGTTTTATCTGGCTCACATATAACCTTTAGAGAAATTGTGTCTTGTAGAAGTGCAATTTTATTGTCACAGTCTTCAATAACACTTTTTACAAGATTGGATTGAAGATGCATGTTAACATATTTGTCAAAATCAGCTTTACCAATTATATTATTCTTTAAAGTAAGTTCTCCAGCAAGCTTTATATCTATTAAGTGGCATTCATCTTCGAACATGTTGAAAAACTTTAAATAGGTACCCAAAGATATATGTAAAGCAGGTACAGCAACCTAACAAAATTTCAAAGATACCAACTACCAATACTAAACTCACGATTGAACCAACAAAGAGTACTAAAAAGATTAAAAAACAGAAGTGCTAAATTATATTACCTGGTCTAGAGGAATATTAAATAAAGTTTCATTAATCACATTGTTGAATAATTTAGCATTTTTCAAATTTCCTCCATTACTTTGAAAACGATGAAAGTCATTGTTTAAGGAGTTTAAAGACCTTTGTGAAACAACATGCTCTCTACATATTGGAGCTAGTTGGGTATCTTTTTTGGTCACAAAAAAGACAGCAATGCTGACCTATGCATAACAGAAATGCTATCAGTTTTCATTAGTTTTTAATGTTTTTAAAGTCCTTAAGTTTTCTTGATAAAGTTTATTTACTTTCTAAAAGAAACGTTTTTTTGTATAAGTGTAATAAAAGCAGAGCAAACTTACCAATAGCTCCTGTAACTCCATATGCACAGAACTGCAAAGGCTATTAACCATGATGTAGGTTGAACATATAGAACATTTTGGTTCATTTTCTAGTTTACCTTTAACAAGCAAATTCTTTTTTGTGTCGGCTACAAAAAGAATGCTGACAATCTTTAATCATAACTGATTGATGCATTACTTTTTCACCAACTTTACAAATACATAATGTTAAATGAGGATTAAGCTGAAGATTTAATTCAAAATACTGATCTTGGTTCAAAGGTAAAGGTAAGGATTTTAGAAACAGATTAAGGTTTATTTGAGTCCATCTTTTAAATGTTTCTGGTCTTTCTACATTTGGCTTTGGTTTTCGACCAGCTTTACCAAATACACAATTACACTCGTTTGCTTGACATTTTAACCAAATTTTTGGTATAGCATTGAAAGTTTTATTACCTCGGTTTTCTATATTCACCATAGTTGTATTGCATTTCAAACACATTTGTGCTGGATGAACATCTAAACAATCTTCAACAATATTTATTTTAAAAATATTATAAATTCTATTCCGCCTACTGATGGTTTTTATAGAGTCTTTTCCAGTCAAATTTCCACAAATTTTGCATACTCTCAATAATTTTTGTTGATGTTTTTCAGGCTTCATCAAAATGAAGATTTTATAAAAACCTCTTGACTAAAAGATGAAAATATATTTCATTAAAAAATGATCGGTTATAGAAACTAAAATTTTTTGAGAGACGATTAACAATATTTTTATTAAAAACTAACCCAAATATCATAAAAATTTTACTTCGTCCATAATTGGCATCTATGTAAAGTGTTAGTTTAGGTAATATTCCAGTTAAAAGTTAAATAAATAAAGTGGATGTTTAGATATATTTTTCACATTGATTTTATGCTTAAACTAACTCATTTATGTAAAATTTCATTTTATGAGTCAAAATATTAGCAACCATTAAAATATTGTCTTTAAAAACAGGAAACAAGGTTGAAACGTACAAATTGAACACGTAAATATAAAATTAGATAACCGAGTATTTGTAACAGACGCATGCGCATAATAAAATCCCAAGCTTTCATAAGTATTGAATCACCGTGTCTGATGATGCTCTTTCTCTTCTAAACAAGGTCCAATAACGCATTGTAAACGTAGTTGGAACCGCTCTATCTACTAAGCTTGAGCTTCTTTCCCATCGTAATAAAGTTGCATCTCTTTCTCTTTTTTACAAATACTATCATGGTTGCAGCTCAAAGGAGCCATCATCCCTAACTCCATTAGCTAAAATTCATTCTCGCTTGACTCGTCTAAAAACTTTTACTCGTCTAGTTTTTTCTGCGCATTTTAACCCTTTAGAACTAACTCCCACCTTCATGTTTTTCTAACTTATACAATCTTCAACATTTTGTCTTCTGTCAACCGTTTTTTGGTCTATAACTCCTTTCTTTTTTTTCTAATAACTCCCAACTTATTAGTGGTTGCTTGCAGCCAGAAAAAAAAAAAAATAGGCTTTACAACATGCATTGTATTGAAGTCACTGACTTGTGGTGTTTCTTACTCTGGACGACCGATAGATTTTACATGAAGCACTTAATATCTGCAGAAATCTAATTAAAGTGCTAATTTATATCAAAATTTATTGTAAAAAATAGTGATAGTGGAAAAACTGCATAAAATCTTTGAGTGAAATGATTTATGCAATTCCTATCGGTCAAACCCGGAGTATAATACACTATTACAATTTTTTTTTTGTTTTATTAAGGAATATTGTTTCGAAAATTGGATTTTTTGTTTGAAAAACAAAAAGTTTTTTTATATAAAAACCATCTCTTTTTGTATTTAGCAGTTTTCAAAAACTAAAAAGAATTACAATGAAAAATTAGAAAATAGCATATTTCAGCGGGGTCGGAGCGATTTCAAAAGTGGATGAGATAACCCAATGTTATCCTCTCGTTTTACACATCCGTTATTCGAGAATTAGTTTTATTGAATAACATTAGTGTGAAAATAAATAAATAATATCTTTAGAGCGGAGGGCATAAGGACACAATTTTAATATATAAGAAGCTAAAATGTTAAAGAAATCTTGTATATATAAGAAACTAAAATGTTAAAGAAACCTAATATTGAACCTAATATTGAACCTAATATTGAACCTAATATTGAACCTAATATTGAACCTAATATTGAACCTAATATTGAACCAATAATATTGAGAAACATCTGAACATGAATTGCCTAGATAACACTTTTAAATAATGAAAAATAATTAACTATATAGTTGAAAATAAGTTTATAATAGTAATTAACTCCTTTTCAATAGGAGTTTTGATTAGTTTTTGAAGGCTTTTAAAATCATAAATTGGTACATTTAAATAATAGAAAGAAAACTCCTTCTGTATGTAGTAGAAAATATTAACTTGCTTTAGTTTAGAGATCATTTATCGAGCAGTGCGTATAATATCAAACAGCAGAAATAACTATATCAACATAAACTTTTGGAGTTCCTCATGGCATGACCGTGAGGTAGTTTTTTTACTTTATTTAAATTTTTTGGAAATGAAACATTTTAATCTTTTTTTTTGTTTATGACTAATTTTTAATATGGCTAAAGACCTGGATTTACAGTAAAATTTTATTTTCAAAAATTGGCATTGACTTTTCATTTACCATTTTTATAAAAAATAACTATGGGTTTTTTTATATATTATAAAATTTATATACTATTTAAATATTATAAAAACAACAACATATTTTTAACAAAGATAATTTTAATTTTTATAAAAAGCCTTACCTTCTGTAAGCATCAGAGCTCAATAGTAACTCTTCACAATTGTTTTTTTTTTATTATTATTATTTATATATTATTGTTATTTATTTATTATGCTTTTGCTATTCATACTAGAAAGTCAAATCAGAAATAATTATCAAAAAATATTTATACATTCTCTAAATATTGGACTTCAAAAGTTTTTAAAGTGACTTAAGAATACTTACCCAGTAATGTTAAACACATTTTTAAATTTGAAATTAAAACAGCAGAACCAATTTTGCATAGTTATTTATTTTTATTATTTTATATTACCTAATTAAGACTTAATAGACGATAAAATATATATGGTAGACATATTGCTTGTCTAAATATCATGATTCAAAAGTACGCAAAAGATGATTTTTTTCAATCTTAATTTTCATCAAAAAAAAGACTTTGTTAGTCTAACTATTATTTTTTAATTATTAATCTTCATTTGTTCAACTATTTTAAAATATAAAAATACCCATTGGAAAAAAAAGGCTATTTATAAAATTGGTTGTGTTGTCGAAGTGAGGTTGAAGATGTATCTATTTTGCGTAATTAGTGTAATTAATTTTATATTTTGAGGTATTTTACCAAATTAAAATTTATAATTAAAAAAAATTATAGACTACTAAAGTCTTTGGATAAAAATGAATATTAAAAGAAAAGAAAAATTAGTTTTTGAGTACTTTGAAGCATGCTATTTAGACAAACCTTATGTCCACCATATATATTTTTTCGTTTATAAAATTAAATAACTATGCAAAAATAGTTTCTTTCTTTTATCTAATTTTCAAACCTGAAATTAGTTACTATTGAGCTCTGCTTGATTCTTACAGGGCAGCTCTTCTTGCAAGGCATCTCTTAATCAAATTTGAAATTAGGTATTTTAAATATATGTGGTTTTTTTTATAGTATTAAAATACCTCTTAGTATTTTTATAAATATAGTAGATGAAAGATCAATACCCATTTTTAAAAACAAACTTTTACTGTAAACCCAGGGCTTACAGTATTACGAGGTCGCACAGATGGCGTTAATTGTCTGGAACTCTGTTTTTAAGTTAGATTCTGAGACTTGATTATTTATTTTTTCAGAAAATTTAGTTTTTTTCTAAAAATTTTAGTTTTTTAACAACACGTTAAAAAACTAAAATTTTTAAGAAGGTCGCTATAAAGGCTCATGCCCTCACTTTTTTCTCCAGAGCCTTTTTTATTTTGTTAGCAATGAAGGATATTTTTTTTAAATCGAAAAGTCTTCACAAATTTTGCCCAACTAATGATGACGATAAACAAAGGATCTTTTAATGTAAAAATTTGTTTAAAAAGATCGTGGCTGTTTATTGTCAACTTTCCCAAATCCCGAAGATTAAATTTTAGTTTGACGTAAAAAAATACGAAGTATAAGTAATGATATGAGAGCACACAGCCTGCTTTGAGATAAAGACCACTTTATTTAAGGTATGCATTTTCATAAGTTGAATACAACCATTTCTATCATACTGAATTCTTGTCTAGTTACATCATATGGAGCTTATTTTCTTAGCTGAGAAACTGATGAACCAAAAAATTAAAAACCTTAGCAGTTTATTATTTACTTGACTGAAACTTAATTGAGATTTGGTGTTCAAACAAATTGGCGACATTGTTTTAAAATTGTAATATTAACTGCAATTACTGATAGTTAAGACAAAAGTTAAATTAATATTTATATGCTGTTTATAAGTTTTTTTAAAACTATCCTCCAGCATTTTATTTCGTAATTACTCTATCTTTACACGATGTTATCATTTTGAAAACTTTGATTTTGTATCCGTTAAATAATTGTATTTACATCAAAATAATGTGTTATTGTACATTAGTGATATATAGTGATATATGGAATAAACATTTGCAAAGTATAAAAACATGTTAAGCATTAGGAGTTCAACTAAAAAGTTAAATTATTTGTAACAATTTTTTTAATTGTTTTATAAATATAGATTAAGATACTAAGCTATTGGTTTGAATTTCCGAACATTCATTAAAACATCATGTTTTTTTTTATCATAGGCGGGCTAATCACTTGGGAAAAACGGAAAATCCCCGGCCCTTGCCTTGTCCTGCACGATAGTTGACAACGATTGCTCTTCCCGAGTAGCCCTTTCTTCTGAACTATGCCCTGCTTATTCGAATTTTTGCCTTCCCTTATCAAGGCCCCAGTCCGCCCCTGTATTTTATTGATATGCAAACTCTTGTTTTTCTTTTAGAAGTAGCATATGAAACTTTTATGATCATAAAAACGTTATAATTATTTCAAAGAATTAGCAATATCATTTTTGACAGTTTTTCATGTTGGAAATTCTCTATTAAATAAACCTACATTTTCATTTCGAATAAATTAATACCTATATTAAAATTTAACTTTTCCAAATAAACATTGATCAATTTAAAACAAAATTATTAATAGACATTCGTTTTAAAATAGTTCCAGTACATAAAAACTACACTAATGATCTTCTAAAATCAAATATCATATTTTCAAGCTTTGCTATTTATTCACGTAAGTTGTGAACAAATTGCTAAACCTGCTTCGCTATTTGCGTAAAATTTAAAATATTTGGTACCAAAGTATATATTGTTGCCGAAATAAAATCGTTCCTATTACGGCTCTACTAACTATCAATTTAAAAAATCGGAACGATTTCTCAAAAACTAGAACTATTTCTTCGGGAACTATTTTCTAGAAACAGGAACGATTTCTTATAAAATAGGAACGATTTCTTACGGGCACAAATCTTAATAACAAAATCTTCTTTTTAATCATTGCAATTTAAGTATTAAAAAAACAAGTACAATATAAAAAAATAATCATTAAAAAAAATGTATGCGTTTAAAATAAAAAAATTTGGTAAATAATAAATTTCAAACAAAAGAAAAAAATACCAAACACATTGGAACGTTGAGATTGTTGCTGCATAAGATTTTGTTTTAGTCATGGTTTAATAACTATCAAAGTGTATTTAGTACTGGTTTTTGTAACTCAGTATATACTTATTTATCTATGCCTTATTTTTTTTTAAGGTTGTCGTTTGCATGTCATTAATAATTTGCTCAGATTCAAAGAGACCTGATATTTTATTTTTATTGTTTAGCGGAAAGAAATTGTTAAAAATATTTTTTTAAAGTTGTTTTCAAATCTACTTTTAAAAAACATAAAACTTAAAGCTTCATTTACGATGATATTTTTATTTGGGGATGTCCATTAATATTGTCGACAAAATAGGGGAGGAGGAGGTCAGAAACGTTTTGACAATTATTGACAGGGGAGGTCAAGAAAAGTTGACGTTTACAATAATAATTTTTTAAATAAATTTACTTACTTAAAAAAAGGACAATTAGGCAGCGTTTGTAGTTGTTTATAGCGTAGCATTTGTATTGGGGGTAGCGGTGCAATAAAATAAAGGTGATAAAGTTGTTTGATATCATTTAAGTTGTATTTTATGTGGCCTTTCTTTTAATGTACTTTTTATAAAGTTTATTGAATTGGGCACCTTAATTTGATTTAATAATAAAGACAAATAAGATAATTACTCTTGAATAAAAAAAATGCCATTATATTGAGTCGATTTAAAACCTCGTGGTCTCTTAGCGCACTGTGAAATTACTTTGCGACATTTTTCTGATGTGTCTTTTTTTTTTTTTTTTTTTGTAGTTTTATCCATTTTTTTAAACAAAAAAAAAAATGAAAAAAACTTTCAATCCTCCTCATAACCAATACTGCGCAATCTTAAAATTTATTTATTATTTATTAATTATTGAAATTATCAAACTTACATTTAATTAAATAAATTAGTCGTTAATAGTTTTCAGGATTTTGTTATTTATAAGTATAAACCGCAAATTGTAATTGATTGAGCTCGATTATTTTTTTTTTACCTGAGTTGGTTACTATTTTCTACCTGAATACATCGTAAATATTCTGAACTTTTTTAAGAAAGGATATACTTGAAATACAAACGTTAAATTAGTTATAATTCGAGAGTTATACCTGTTTTTAGATCCTGTACAAATCTCCTTTGTTTCTCGAAAATATTAGAGCGAATTATGTATACTCAACTCTTTGGTTGCCCAAATGTATATAAAATAGTGAGCAAGGAGTTTTTAAATCTAACGGAATAGTTTAAGAAAAATAAACTTGGATACAAATAAAACAAAATACATTTTTTAAATAGATTAAAACTATGCTAATATCTCTTCGTGCAGCTCTGCAATGTATTTAAGATTAAAATTGTTCTAAGTAGACAAAGACGTTGCTGTCAGAATTATTTCGAATACAGGTTCACCCATTTTAAAGATCTATTCTAAAATAATATCTAAATGTTTTTCAACTAAACATTTATCAAATCCTTATTTTTATGTATTATCTTTAAAAGAAAAAAAATAACAATGTAGGAGAGACATGGGCATGATGATCTTAACAATTTATGTTTTTTACTAATTTATTTTTAGGCATAAAAACTAATTTTAAGTGAACATCTTAGATTAGTTCTTAGTGGTATTAAATATATTAGCATTTACTTATTCAAATAAAAAAGATTAAAGTTAATCTTATTTTTTCATAACCTTAACTTAACATCTTGACTTTGGCCTGGGAAAAGAATTAAATAGTCTATTAGTTGGATTTTTTTTTTCAACTATATTTAGGTGCCCCAAGACGTCCTTACGGTCTTCACGCCTCTTTCCTAACCAATGTCGCAAAACTTGCCCAGAGGTGGCAGGTTTTGCCACCTCAGGCAAATACCTCTGGGAATTACAGTTGATTTTAGAAACACCTCAAGCCACTGACTTGTGGTGTTTCTAAAAAAATTTTTGTTCTTTTTTAGAAAAAAAACTTAAAAAAGTATCTACCTCTATTTTTTTACGTTATTTTTTATGTTATTTTTATTTTAGAATTAGAGAATTAAAATTTCTTATGATTAAATCGAAGTTATGATGTAATGGTATAACAAAAATTCTGATATATTTCAACAATTTCATGTCATGTATTAAAGTTAATAACTCAGGTGACTTCGAAGATAATTAGGTGCATTAAGTAGTAGGATTAAAAATAAATAGTTAAAAAAAAATTAAAAAAGTTAGGTAGAAGTTCATTCATTAGTGTCTAATTTTAGGCATAAAACTAAAAGAGTATCTGATTTTTTGCTGATTATGACGGAAACTGAACTTTTCTTAAGTTCTATAAACTATTCCGATATTAGGAAAAGGCGCTATGTTCAGATACGCAGACGTCAATAGTTTTAAAAAATTTTTAAATTATAAAACCTCTGTAACCCTTAATCTGTTTGCTGCAAACTATGAGTATACTCTAAGTAAGTCGGCGTCTTTTATTTGCCAACTACGAGTATACTCGTAGTAAGGAGGCGTTTTTTTTTTTGTCTTGTCTCTTTTGTCTTTTCATTTAGCAACCACTTCACTCTCTCTGCTTCTGCTTATAACGTCTCCTTGTTTCTCAGTTTCTCAGTTTTCATTTCTCAGTTCTCAGTTCTCCCTGTTTCACAGTTTAGCTTTTGCTCATTCTTTTGGATTTGACTTTCAGTCAGTTCTTAACGTGATTTATCATGTTCTTTGTTAATTCAAAGAAATTTTAGAAGTTAATGGCGTACAGGTGATAACCTTTTCCATTAAATCTATAACAATAGCTCCCGTTTAACCTAAAAATTTTTGTCGAGAGTTGCCTCACTAGAGTAGATTTTTACCATTTGTACAATACCATTCGATTAGATGGCAGTTTGACACATCCGATTTGAAAAATAACTCTAAGATAATGGCGCGTATCTTCTGATTTATTGGTTTGACATCATTTTCACTTAGATCACTATAAACTAAATAGCTATTTTTTCATAATCACCGAGATTTCGCTAAATTCTTTTTTTTTTTCAATCAAATTTAATCAATTTTTTTCAAGATATTCCTGAAGTTGTTTTTAATCCTAAATTAAAAAAAAACATTTGGCATCAAGACTTGATTAAAGTATCATATATAAACTACTAAATATATATAGCGGATGATCAGATATGCAGAAATAAACCAGAAAATACAGGTTTTTAATGACGAAAATAAAAGTTACCGATGACGGTGATAAACATGGGATCTTATATTGTAAACATTTATTTGAAGAGTTTGTGGAGGTTTAGTAAATTTAAATGAAATAATCCTAATCAAATAGTTATCTTTGTAAACAACAAAGTTTATCGTAAAAAGTTTGTAAAAAAAAAAATTTTTAACCCGAGCTTCTTTTTAGGGGGTGAGGAATCATAGTTAAAAGCGATGGGGTGAATGCCTAGAAATTGCCCCTTACCCCTATTAGATGATTTTGATCCACCAAATCAAAAAAGTAAAATAAAATCTACCCCTTCCCCCTTACTTTATGGTCTGGATCCGCTCTTCGCTTCTTCTTTAATTCATCTCAAATTAACTCAATACAATTGTATTGAATCAGAAAATATTATTTTCTCCAACGGAAAACTGTTTAAATTACCAAAGAGCATGGTTTAAATATATAATACAATTGCGGTTTATGTTGAAAAAAATAAAAATTTCATATTTGGAATACAGTAAAAACGAAACAAAGTCTGAAAGAAGAAGCCTAAGAAGTTTTTTCCTTTAGTTACACTCAATTTAAGATATTTGGAAAAAGTAAAACTATAATTAAGTAATGTCCGTAAATTTGAAATTCCAACACCCATAAAAAACTTCAAATATATAAAAATGACCACGACTAATTTTATGGCTTTCCACGAAACTCATTTAAAGTATTATTTCTTACTCAAAACAAAACATTATTTACAGGTTTCTATAAGTAATAGTTGTTTCCTTGTCTGGTTTTATTGTCAGTTATTAATTAAACTATTTTTATCGGCTTTTTTTGCCAACTCGGAATCCTTAATTCGAACTCTTTTAATCAATTCAGGTGAAGAAACGATATTAAGACTCACAATTATAACTATTAAAGATATAAGGAAAACTTTGCACTAGAGACACAGCTGTAAGATCCATTTTAAATGCATGATGTGGCAATGTTTGGAATTTTCTTTTTTTGTTTTTTCAGCAGTCACAACATTGTTCCTTTGTGACATTGCCATCAACAATTCTGCGTTTCACTTTTTATTTATAGATTTATAGTACATATGAAAATATACTTGTGGTTAACGACTACTTGACGACTAAATGAAACTTTTAAAAAACGTCACCAGTAAGAGTAAAAAATTAAAGCTTCTGGTGTGACAATCTATATGTTGAGGCAAGCCATCTACTACGGCAAATATTTTTACACTTTGCTTTGGAAAGATTCATGTCAATATGGTCTGTAGGTAAACGTTATACCAATTAATAACAGAGCATTGCATCTGTTATAAGTTGTTTTGGGAATGTTTACACTGTTGTTTTGGGAATGTTTACCGGACGTTCAATTAAAGGTTCCAGCTGTTATATAGGTTCAAATGTTTTAATTCTTTTAATGCCATTATTTAATGTTACATTGTGTTTTTATAATTCCCGTCTTATTTCGAAGGGCTCATGGGTTGCTCTTAAAACCATCTAATTATGAATAATTATTATAGTTATATTTTTTAAACGTTAAATGACGCCATTCAAACAATAAAAGTCTGGTTGTTGTAAATTTGTCTTTTTATCATTAAAAAAATTTTAACCCCCCTTGCATTTATGCATAAATGATCAATTTTACCTTTCCAAAAAATGCAATCCCGCTTAGGTAAAAAAAGTTTTTTTCAATTTTTTTTTCGAAGTCATTATTCACCTCTAGTGGCACCATAAAATTTATCTGACAAATTAAAAATCAAAAATTTTAAAAGTACGATGTACCCTACTTAGCATTTATCCTCTTAATGTAAATATACTTTTATTTTTTGTTTTCAAATCTACTACATAGAGTTCTTGTTATGGCTTATGAACAACACTAAAAGCATTAGTTTGCTCCTTATATCCTTATAAGAAAATAGTGACATATCCAAAGATAGGGGGAAAGGGGAGTTATTGGGTGCGATCGACCTCTTTTTTGTTGAATTTGCGCTCTTTTTGCTAACAATCGCTCTCTGTTTTGCGTGAATTTTTTTATAATATTAAGCAAGATATTTATTTACTACAAATTGCTTTCTTTTTCAAAAATGATTTATCCTAAATAATTTCACGGTACGGACCTGATTAAATTCGAAAATATAAAATTCGATGAATTAATTTAGTCTATAATACATATAACATAAGGTTCATTATTAAATTAAAATAGTGATAAGCAGTTCTTGGGCTAATATATTGTCTGGAGTTCTGCGAAAAAAGAGATAAAAATGAAAAAAAATTTACAAAACTTGGAAGTATGGCAGTTAAATCAGATTTAAATCATTCTAAGTATTGTAAAAACTTTATATACTTTATTCAAATTCAAGAAATAGAAAAGCAAAGGAAATTAATTTATACTTTTGGTATTCTATTTTAATGAGTTCTTAGCTAACTTTTTTTTTTCTTATTTAAATTATTTATTTATCAAAAATAGCGAATAATGATCTTTTTGAGGATAATCTTTCGAACAATCTTTCTAAAGACAACTTGAATATTTTTTTAGAAACTGAATTTAATAAAAACACCATATCTTGGTGCTTATGAATTTAAAATCAAAAAAGATTTAAATTCCATTTCTATATTACACTTAAACATAAGACGCATTAGTCAAAATTTTGAAAAATTTAAAGCATTTTTATTAAAAATAAATTACAATTTCGACGTCATATATCTGTCAGAGACTTGGCATGATTTAGAAAGTCCACTAGAGTCGAATTCTAGTTATAGTTCGTCCAATTACAAACTAGTTAGCCAAAAACGAGGAAACAATAAACAAAGGCGGGGAGCTAGGTGTTTATTTACTTGAAATGTATCAGTGTAAAATAAAGGCAATTAAGTGTAAAAAGTATTAATTATGGAAGGTAACTTATTGAAGTAAATAATGCAAAAATAAAAACATTATAACTTGATGTGTGTACCGACACCGAGAGGCAAAAGTATATCATTTCAAAATTTTATTGAAAAATGTATTTTAAAAACAAACAAAGAAAAAAAAAATTATTTTACCTTGGTACCCTCACGGAACCGCTTAGGGTATATAGAACTTCTGCAACTGCAGTAGATAATATTTTTATTAACAATTAATTAGAAACTTCTTTTGAGACAGGGATATTTAAGACTGATATAGTGATTAATTCCCAATATATGTTAACACAAAAATATAAAAGTTATTCCAAATGATCAACACAAAATTTTAAATTTAATTAAACGCAACCATTCAACTTATAGAAAAACAATCTAACTAACAAATTATATATAGAGAACGGAACTGAAGTTTATAAAAGTCAAAATGCAAATGAAGGATATAGTTTATTTTTAAATAAATTTCAAGAGATTTTTTTATGAAGCTTGTCCAATTAAAGTATTAAAAATAAAAATAAAAACATTTATTATTCCCTGGATGGATAAAACACTTATAAAATGCTCTAAAACCAAACAAAAACTATTTAATAAATTTCTTAAAAATAATAACTCAACTAATGAAAAAAGTTATAAAATATACATTTACTTTTATAAAGATCTTCTAAAAAAAAACTAAAAAAAATATTACAGTAAGCAAACTTTTTCGCAACCAAAACGAATCAAAATAAATAATAATGATATATTATGTCTTAAAGAAATATCTAAAGAGTTTAATATTATTCACCAAATGTTGGACTTGATCTAGCTAACAAAATTAGGCCATCCTCTATTTCTTGTAAAACCTATCTAAGACCGTCAAATGACAAAATGTTGCATGACTTTGACTTGACATCAAAAGAATTTGAAACAGCTTTTTCTTCCATAAAAAAAACAAATCATCAGGATTACCAATTATGGATTACCAATTTCTCGAAATGCCATAACCAATCGAACATTAATTTCACTTGGTTTACAACCATACATTTTTTCAGAAGCACTAAAAGTTGAAGTATACTTGCGACTTTTATTTTTACATTTTCTACAAAAGTAAACAATTTTATGAGAAAATTCCTTTTTATCATCCAAACTATTAGATATTGTGACATTGGCTTCCCCACATACTTGACACTTGTTTCTTACTTCTATCATTTCCATAAGTATTTTAAAATTTATAAATAAAAAATAATCATCACTACTTCCAGAATGTTCAGCTGGTTTAATGGTAAATTCTTTTTTAGTGATATTTTCAATATTTACATTTTTTTTTATTTCCATTGATACCACATTTATTATTTAAAATATACACAGATTTTTTACAACCACGAGCCCCAACACCCTTTCTTGATGACTTTCTTTTGTTATTTTAAAAGTTTCCCATATTAAATCTTTATTATTTTACTAGAATCTAGCTAAAATGATAAATAATTTCTAC